>NC_134486.1:383308188-383430688 GCF_040206685.1 Ascaphus truei | reverse complement strand
CGGATTTGCTTTGGGCACTGACTGGACAAGTTGTGGTGAAATCGAAAATGTCCTTGTTCATCTTAGGCCACCAAAAAGTCCATTTGATAAGGTCTACTGTCCTCTTGAAGCCTGGATGACCGGCAGATCTCGAAGAATGTCCCTATAGAAGTATCTTATGGCGAAAACGCGGAGCTGCGTACAAGCGACCTTCTGGCACCCTAAATCTCCTGGGGGTGGGAATCTGAGCTTTATTAATTTCGTCCAAGATATCAAGGTTATTGGCGGAAATTATACATTTAGCGGGAAGGATTGTCTCTGAGGATTCGTTAGAGTCGTTCTCCGTAGAGAACTGGCGAGAAAGAGTGTCGGCCTTGATATTTTTGGTGCCAGGAATATAAGAAATAGTATAATCGAATCGGGAGAAGAACAGTGTCCATCGAGCTTGACGGGATCCCAAGCGATGAGCCCCTTCAATGTACAATAAGTTTTTGTGATCGGTGAGGATGGCAATAGGTTCCTTGGTACCCTCAAGGAGATGCCTCCATTCCCGGAGAGCCAATTCGATGGCCAGAAGCTCACGGTTCCCGACATCGTAACTTCTCTCGGCCGAAGAGAATTTCCGAGAGAAGAATCCACAAGGATAGAGTTTTTCCTGTGGGGTGGATCTCTGAGAAAGCACTTCACCAGCTCCTACATCAGAGGCGTCTACTTCTAACATAAAAGGAAGGGAAGTATCCGGATGCCGTAGGATGGGTGCGGACACGAAGGCATTTTTTAGGAATTCGAAGGCTTCGGGAGACCAAACAGTTGGATCAGCACCTTTCTTAGTCAAAGAAGTGATAGGTAGTGCAATGGTAGAGAAGTTACGGATGAATTTCCGATAGTAATTGGCAAAGCCAAGGAAGCGTTGTACGGCCTTGAGTGAATTCGGCAAGGGCCAGTCGAGTACAGACTTCAATTTCTCGGGATCCATGGTAAAGCCTTTGTCAGAGATAATATAGCCCAGGAAGGCTGTAGAAGCCTGATGGAACAGACACTTCTCCATTTTTGCGTAGAGGCGATTAGCACGAAGCCGAGAGAGAACCAGTTTGGTATGGCGAATGTGCTCCTCCAAGTTTTTAGAGAAACTGAGGATGTCATCCAAATATACAATGACGCATGTTCCCAAAATGTCCCGGAAGATATCATTCATGAACTCTTGGAAAACAGCAGGGGCATTGCACAGGCCGAACGGCATCACTAAATATTCATAATATCCCGAACGCGTGTTAAACGCGGTTTTCCATTCGTCCCCGTCTCTTATTCGAATAAGATTGTAGGCTCCTCTTAAAATCGAGTTTGGAGAATATAGAGGCTCCTTGAAGACGGTCGAAGAGTTCGGAAATTAAAGGGAGAGGGTATGGGTTTTTTACCGTAATTTTGTTAAGCCCACGAAAGTCGATACGGGGTCTTAAAGAGCCATCCTTCTTCTTCACGAAGAAGAAGCCTGCCCCGGCGGGGGAAGTAGAGTTGCGGATGAACCCTTTCTCAAGAATCTCCTGGCTATAAGATGTCATCGCCTCTGTCTCAGGTACAGATAAGGGATGCGACTTAGACTTAGGAAGTATGGTTCCAGGAACTAAATCAATAGGACAATCGTAGGGGCGATGGGGAGGTAGTACCTCAGCCTGTACCTTATTGAAGACATCCAAGTATTCGTGATACACCGTCGGCAAAGCAGAGTGGTTAGATGAGGTGGTGTCGAGGACAGCGAGCACAGCCACAGGAGGGGTAACAGTCTTCTCAGAGGTAGTCGACCATTGGATGGGTAACACATTGGTCCAATCAATACGCGGGTTGTGGAGTTGGAGCCATGGCAATCCCAGAATAACCTGGACAGTAGGGGAGTGGAAAACATCGAAGACCATTACCTCGGTATGACCATCCGCGGTGGTCAAGGTGAGTGGAATAGACTCCCAAATGATGAAGGCTGGTTGGAGCGGTCGACCGTCGATAGCCTCCACGCCGATGGGCGACTTTTTCTTGACTAATGGGATTTGGTTTTTGTCAGCGAAGGTGTGATCAAGAAAATTACCACTAGACCCGGAGTCGATCAACGCTTCCACTTCTATTTGAAGATCAGGACCCGCCAGAGTTACAGGGAGTAATATTTTCTTCGGTAGTTCCTTAGGGAGAGAGGGGCAAGGTGAGATAGTACCCAGTAAAAGCCCCTCTACCTTTACTGGGCGTTCCCGTTTCCCGGTTTCAGGCGGCAGTGACGAAGTCGGTGTTCTGAGGAACCGCAATAATAGCAGAGACCTTCCTCACAACGTTGTGCTTTCTCAGCAGCCCGAGGTTGTTGGCTACCGATTTGCATCGGTTCAGGGGCATCCAACGCAGGGAAGACCGAAGGAGGAGACCTAGGAGAAACAAGCGGAGACGGGAGATAACGGGAACAGTGATGCTCGTGGCGTCTTTGAGTGCGCTGATCCATCCGGATACTGAGAGCAATGAGTTCCTCAAGGGAAGAAGGTCGAGCGTGGTCTGCGAGGTCATCCTTAAGAGTTTCGGACAAACCGTACCAGTATGCTGCGGCGAGAGCTTCATCGTTCCACTGGGTCTCTGCTGGGATGGTGCGGAACTATACCGCGTATCTTGCAGCTGACCTTCGAGTCTGAGAGAGATGGAACAAGGAAAAAGCAGCAGTCTCCCTACGCGCTGGCGTGTCAAACACCTGTTGGAACTCATGCCGGAATTTGGGGTAATCTTGGGTTAGTTCAGGTTTGTGTTCCCAGAGAGGAGAAGCCCAAGTGAGTGCGTCGCCAGTGAGTAGGGTATAGATGTAGGCCACCTTGGTACGACCAGTAGGGAAGAGGAACAGGGACATCTCGAATTGAACTTCGCACTGATTCAAGAATCCTCGGCGAGCGAGGGGTTCCCCATCATACAGGTTGGGAGGTGGCATACGTGGTCCCGGATTACTTATAGCTACAGGAGCCGGGGGCGACGGGGCTACTGGGGTTTCCCGGAGAGATAAATTGGAAAGTTGCTGTGAAACAGTGGTAAGTTGGTTGCTTAGAAATGGCAAATGTTCCACGGAAACACCTTGGCCCACCTCAGGGGGGGTCTGTATTTGTTGGGCTCTGCATAATGTAACGCCTGTATGCCCGCAGACCTGGCCAGTCCCCAGTACTGAGGTGGGTAAGGGTATAACACGCACCCACAGCAGTGAGGGCGTGCCCGGAGTGTGGTAATTCGTTGCCGGGCCTGGTAAGAAAGGGTTAACGTATACTTGCTGAGTCCGGGGTGCCAGAGGTCGGAGTGTAATGTCCAAGTGCCTGAGTTCAAGGATTGGAGAGAGCAGCGTAGTGGTGTCCGTAAGCCAGGGTTCAAGGGCAGGAGAAGGTAGAGTAGTCAAATCCAAAGCAGAGTTCAAGTTCAAACCAGGGGAATCAGGAACCAGGAGCAGGAACCAAAGCTGCAACAGACAAGGGAGCTAAGCATAGAGACTGCACACACAGGAGCAACAGGAAAGCTATATTTTCTCAACCCAGGGGGAGCATATAGGAGAAAACACAACAGACAAGAAACACACTAAGTGCAGACTATATTGTTCAGGTGTGGGGTATTGTGATGCTTGGCCTCTATGTGCTGCCTACTCACAGGATGTAGGTAGGATAAGTACAGTGGCGTGATAAGTAGATTCTGGTGAGTCCCTCTGAGCATTCACGGGAAGCAGCTGGGACTGGGGTATCAGTAGCAGGTGTACATGGAAAGATAAAGACAGACCTCCATGGTGCAGATCAATGGTAAACAAATAAACTTTATGAAGTAGTATAAAATGTGCACTCACAATGTATAAAATCAATATAAGCGTTTTGTCACTATATAAGTGATAGTAAGGTAAGGGTGGTTGCCGCAGCTCACCGCACCGCCGATATCCCGGACAGTTCTCCTCCGCAGGTTCCCTGTGCTTCTCTCTACACCATGACAGTGTGGGGATCTCCTGCTGCGGTGTCTCCGGCGCGTCGCGTCACTTCCGGTGGGCACGATCAGCTCCGTCGCGTCACTTCCGGTACGGCGGTTGATTGACAGTTCGCGGGCACCAATCCTCTCACCTCCTGGGCGGGTCCACTCTACGCGTTTCGCCAATAGAATGGCTGGCTTCGTCAGGAGTATGGACCCCCCCCCCCTTCTAGTGTTACCTTATATACCTTGTTAAATTGCTGGTTTTATTAACCCCTGCAGTGCTGGTATGAGGTCTATGAGCATGGTTGGATGTGTTCACAAATTCATTGTAAAAAACCAGGGTTAAAGTTGGGAGATATGAAATACATGTCCAAACCAATGTCTTACTTAAATTATTAATTTATTAATTTAATTAGGCTGTTTGAAGTGGGGGGAAAGATAAGAGGTATACAAAAAATAGCAAAAAATGTGTAGACTAAAAAATAAATAAATATACTTAATCAAAAATGTAAGATTACTTAAAAAAAATATATATATAAAAGTGTTTTAATAAAGTTCAGTAGTGTAGATGTCTACTTAGTAATGAGGATGTGAATACATCCCTAAGACAATGCTCCAGCATACTAAACCATCAACATGGCTGTAACTCTTATTAAAGGGACAGTGTAGTAGCAGCATAGAGGTTATTATAATTCTACTAATTGGATTTTAGTAATTCTGATTATTACACAAATTTATATAATATTTCCAAAAAGACTCCGATCCTTTCTGAACCGGACCTCATCAACAGACTCTTCTTAAATGACACTAAAAATAAGAATATTGTTATATATAACATGTAAACAGTATATAAACGACGCATATGGAAACGGAGGTTTCTTGTTAACCTATGGAGGGAGGGGATGAATGGAAAGGAGAGAAAGCCATATTAGAATATATATAACAATACAAAATGATAAAAATATATATGATTCATATGAGATTATGACAATATAAATAGAGAGAGGGTTCTTGTAAAATAGATATAAAAAATAAATATAAAAAACATATAAAAACAATAAAATTTGTGCAAGGATTTTATTTCAGAAAGGGGGCCACGTCTATTTCCATGTTTAGTCCTCTGGGATGGAGGGATCTCAATTTGAGGATCCTACAGGAAAGCTATGCAGAGCAATGACTGAAGGGACAGAGTGGGGTTATAAAGGAAGGAGGACCAATAGGGATTAGGGGAGGAGCAGAGGGTTGAGTGAGAGTTTGCAGGGATAGGTCAGAGAGAGCAGGGGAGGAGACAGGGAAATAATCAAGAGAGATGGCCTGTAAGCCACGGGGGGCGGAGCTAACGTTCGGGGTGGCCTATAACTGGAGCGGGTGCGCGCGCCTTCTGTAAGGCTGCTATGCACGCGCACCGCGCGTGTCACAGGGCGTGAGGGGCGTACCGCCGGGAGACGCTCGGCAGTGGAGGCAGAAGGGAAGGAGAGGCGGAGGAGCCAGGTAAGACAGGGGCTGGGGTGATAGAGGCACGCCGAGCAATGCGCGCACCACGAGGGGTAAGGAGTGACCGGGAACGTGTGCGTACAGTGCAGGAGCCGCGCACGTGACCCGAACGCGCGTCAGAGTGCGCAGACTGCGCCACAGAGGAATGGCCGCGAGCGGAGGCAGTGAAGGGGCAAAAGTGTATGGAAGAGGGGTAGAGAGGTGTCGTAGGAACTGCGGTGACGGGGACATGCTGGGAAGTCCCCCGATCCGTTACAGGGTGACACAGGGAGTGGGAGAGGGTGACGCAGGGAGAGGGTGACACAGGGAGAGGGTCACACCGGGAGAGGGTGACACCGGGAGAGGGAGAGGGTGACACAGGGAGAGAGTGACACAGGGAGAGGGCGACACAGGGAGAGGGCGACACAGGGAGAGGGCGACACAGGGAGAGGGCGACACAGGGAGAGGGCGACACAGGGAGAGGATGACACAGGGAGAGGATGACACAGGGAGAGGGTGACACAGGGAGAGGGAGACACAGGGAGATGTTTTAATGAAGGTTAGTGGGTCCCTGTTTCCTCGGGTCTCATGGGATGGGAGCGTTCCCCAAATCTGAGGTTTGTGCCCCTATTAGGCCTGGGACATAGTAAGTTCAAGCACGCTGAGGCGGGCTGAGCCACGCTGAGCAGATGCACAAACCCCCTGCATCTGTCATCAGCGCGGGTATTGTTTCCTCCTCCGCATGCATGCTGATGCGTGCGGAGGCTCAGAAACTTTGCAGAGACAGGCAAGTTTCAAATTTGCTGCTCCTATCCAATGGGACTAGCCCCGCCTCCCGACACGCCTCTGCCCCGCCCCCAGAGCGCACCCACTGCCTCGCCTGCAAGGACAGAAAAAAAGCACCATTTTCAGCAGGCGAGGCAGAGCAGGAGCGCGGCTCAGCGCGGCTGAACCCTCTATGTCCCAAGCCTTACATGGGGGGGGGGGAGAGAAATACATAGAAACAAAAATAAGGAGGGACAGAGATAAATAAAAGAGATAAGATTAAAAGGGGAGAGAGAGACTGACAGGAGAGAGAAAGGAAAGGCAGAGAGTAGGGAGACTTCTCACCCAAGGTGATGAAACAGCTGTGACACATGGACACCTTCTCCGAGAAACCTTCCACTAACCCATGTGATATTATACCTCCACCGTAGGGGGTCCTGTGTCTGGGGAGGGGGTGTGTAAAGGATCCTGGGGAGGGGCATATAACGGAGTTCTGGGGAGGGGTATATAATGGGTACTGGGCCTGGTGAGGTGGGAATAACGGGTACTGGGCCTGGGGAGGGGTATATAATGGGTACTGGGCCTGGGGAGGGGCATATAACAGGGTACTGGGCCTGGGGAGGGGTGTATAACAGGGTACTGGGCCTGGGGAGGGGCGTATAACAGGGTACTGGGCCTGGGGAGGGGTGTATAACAGGGTACTGGGCCTGGGGAGGGGTGTATAACTGGGTACTGGGCCTGGGGAGGTGGGTATAATGGGTATTTGCCCTGTGGAGGGCGGTATAACGGGGTATTGGGGAGGGAGTATAAGTGGCACAGGAGCTCTTGCGATACAGAGTATCACTGTCCCTGGTTACAAACACTTCATGTCTCCTGCAGGTCATGACACGCATGAAGGTGGTGCCCTTTGTGCCACCAGACGACGAGGCAGGCTACGAGGCGGCCAACGAGGCAGACGACAAAGCGGGCGTCAAGTGGTGCGAAGAGGTGGGCTACAAGGCGGCCGATGAGGCAGACGACGAAGCGGATGTCAAGTCTGGCGACGAGGTGGACGATGACGAAGGAGAATACGAGAGGTGTGGACGGATCTGCTGCTTCACCTTTTTTAGGCGGAGGAGAGGAACCCGGGAGCAGGTAGCAGAGGAGCCAGGGCGTAGGAACAGCGGTATTCTAGGGGCCCTGAGAAGTTGGTTTGACCGCAGGAGAGGCAGATAAGATCAGGAAGGCTGCGGGGGGGTGGGCAGGTACTAGAGGGAGATAGGGATATTGGGCATGAGAGAGTGAGAGAGAACAAGGAGCAGGGCCGGTGCACGGGTTTCATGCGCCCTAGGCGAAACTTAAAATTTGTGCCCCAGTTGTATAAAAATAATAAGATAAATAAAATAATAAAATAAACAGTGGCGTAGCTATCGGGGCTGCAGGGGGGGCGACCGCAGCCCAGCGCGACGCAAAATAAAAATAAAAGGGGCGCCAAAATACTGGATAAAAAAAAGAAAAATAATTTAAAAAAAAAAAGATAAATAAATTAGAAATAATAAGAGGAAAAAATAATAATGATTATTAATGCGCCCCTAGGACCTTTGCGCGCTGGGCGACCGCCTAATGGACGGCCGGCCCTGCGAGGTATGCGGGAGGAAAAGGGGTGAATGGGATAGATATGCAGGGGGATGGGGGAGCAGGTGAGTTATACACAGGGGCACAAGGGCCCCATCACCCGCATCTCTATATACTGAGTGTGCCTCTGTGTATAACAACGTTGATCTGTGCTGCTCTATCTGATCTCACTGCGCAGTGATCCAGGGACCTTCCGATCGCCATTTAATGGGGTCAGGAAGGAATTTTTCCCCCCCATTGCATAGCAGGGGTTATGTTTCACCTTCCTCTGGATCACAGCAACAAACTGCCCTTTGTGCATGAATTATCAGTGAGATCTTTATACACCCTGCATTGGTCTTCACCCCTTTGCTGCCGGGGAGGGGGGGGGGCTGCAGTGCATTGCTCTGCGTGTTACTATATCTCTCTGCAATGTGCTGCAGGCCCCTACCAGCAGAGAGATTAATTATTTCAATAAAATACTCTCTTTAATCAAACCTATGTATAGTTTCTTTTCTATCCATTGTATCTATTGCTAACAGCTCAGTGATTCTTACCCAGGACGCTGCACTAGTGTCACGCTTTTTACATAACAGTTTATTTATTGTAGTACACTTATACTTTACTACCATTAGTCCTTGTTACGTGTGTGTGTTTGTGTGTGTGTGATGACCTCACTAAATCGAACAAAAGAAAAAAGCCAGATGTGAATGACTTCTGAACCCCTTAACCAGTGTCTGGATGTCCCCTCTTCACAATTTCTAAAACAGCAATCCCGCCTGGGATCTTACCTGATCCACAGTCCCTCAAGGTACTATACTGGAGGGGAGGTGTTCCCTACCTGTCTTCCGATGTCTCCCGTGTGAAACTTGAGTCAGATCTGGAAGAAAGCAGTGTAGGTTATTTTGGTGTAGGTATACGGCAGTTAAGATGACAGAGAGAGTGGGTGAGACAGACAGAGAGAGACAGACACAGAGAGACAGAGAGAGAGAGACACAGAGACAGTGAGAGAGACAGTGAGAGAGACAGTGAGAGGGAGACAGTGAGAGACCGACAGTGAGAGAGAGACAGTGAGAGAGAAACAGTGAGCGAGAGACAGTGAGAGAGAAAGTGAGAGAGTGAGAGAGAGATAGTGAGAGAGACAGTGAGAGAGAGACAGTCAGTGACAGAGAGACAGTGAGAGAGAGACAGTCAGTGAGAGAGAGACAGTCAGTGACAGAGAGACAGTGAAAGAGAGAGACAGTCAGTGACAGAGAAAGAGACAGGGACAGGATGACAGAACAGAGAGACAGGAGGACAGAACACAGAGACAGGAGGACTGAGCAGAGAGACAGGAGGACAGAACAGAGAGACAGAGAGACAGACAGAGAGATAGAGGAACAAACAGATGACAGAGGAACAAACAGATGACAGATGAGAGACAGATGACAGATGAGACAGAACAGAGAGAACAGAGAGAACAGAGAGCGAGAGAGAACAGAGAGAACAGAGACCGAGAGAGAGAGAGAGACAGGGAGAGAGAGAGAGACCGAGAGAGAGACCGAGAGAGAGACCGAGAGAGAGACCGAGAGAGAGACAGAGAGAGAGAGGGCGAGAGAGACAGAGAGACAGAGAGAGAGACAGAGAGAGAGACAGAGAGAGAGACAGAGAGAGAGACAGAGACAGAGAGACAGACAGGCAGACTGCCTGACGGGTGGGTGGGTGGATGGGTGACAGACTGCCTTAGACTGCCTGACACTTGGGTGGGTGGGTGGATGGGTGACAGACTGCCTTAGACTGCCTGACACTTGGGTGGGTGGGTTATGGGAGACTGCCTGACACTTGGGTGGGTGGGTTATGGGAGACTGCCTGACACTTGGGTGGGTGGGTTATGGGAGACTGCCTGACACTTGGGTGGGTGGGTGGGTTGGTTATGGGAGACTGCCTGACACACATTTATGGGAGACTGCCTGACACTTGGGTGGGTGGGTAGGTTATGGGAGACTGCCTGACACTTGGGTTTTATGGGAGACTGCCTGACACTTGGGTGGGTGGGTTTATGGGAGACTGCCTGACACTTGGGTGGGTGGGTTTTATGGGAGACTGCCTGACACTTGGGTGGGTGGGTGGGAGACTGCCTGACACTTGGGTGGGTGGGTGACTGCCTGACACTTGGGTTTTATGGGAGACTGCCTGCCACTTGGGTGGGTGGGTGGGAGACTGCCTGACACTTGGGTGGGTGGGTGGGTGTGAGACTGCCTGACACTTGGGTGGGTGGGAGACTGCCTGACACTTGGGTGGGTGGGTGGGAGACTGCCTGACACTTGGGTGGGTGGGTGGGAGACTGCCTGACACTTGGGTGGGTGGGTGGGAGACTGCCTGACACTTGGGTGGGTGGGTGGCAGACTGCCTGACACTTGGGTGGGAGGGTGGGAGACTGCCTGACACTTAGACTGCCTGACACTTGGGTGGGTGGGAGACTGCCTGGCACTTGACTGCCTGACACTTGGGTCTACTGCCTGACACTTAGACTGCCTGACACTTGGGTGGGAGACTGCCTGACACTTGGGTGGGTGGGTGGTAGACCGCCTGACACTTGGGTAGACTGCCTGAAACTTGGGTTTGACTGCCTGACACTTGGGTGGGTGGGAGACTGCCTGACAATTGGGTGGGTGGGTGGGAGACTGCCTGACACTTGGGTTGACTGCCTGACACTTGTGTGGGTGGGTGGGAGACTGCCTGACACTTGGGTAGACTGCCTGACACTTTGGATAGATTGCCTGATACTTGGGTGGGTGGGAGACTGCCTGACACTTGGGTGGGTCTGACTTCCTGACACTTTTGACTGTCTGACACTTGGGTGGGTGGGAGACTGCCTGCCACTTGGGTGCGTAGACTGCCTGACACTTGGGTGGGTGGGAGACTGCCTGACACTTTGGGAGACTGCCTGACACTTGGGTGGGTGGGTGGGAGACTGCCTGATACTTGGGTGGGTGACTGCCTGACACTTGGGTTGACTGCCTGACACTTGGGTGGGTGACTGCCTGACACGTGGGTGGGTGACTGACTGCCTGACACGTGGGTGGGTGACTGACTGACACATGGGTGGGTGACTGACTGACACGTGGGTGGGTGACTGACTGACACGTGGGTGGGTGACTGACTGACACGTGGGTGGGTGGGTGACTGACTGACACGTGGGTGGGTGGGTGATTGACTGACACGTGGGTGGGTGACTGACTGACACGTTGACTGACTGACATGTGGGTGGGTGGGAGACTGCCTGACACGTTAGACTGCCTGACACGTGGGTGGGTGGCTGACTGACTGCCTGACATATGGGTGAGTGACTGACTGACACGTGGGTGGGTGACTGACTGACACGTGGGTGAGTGGGTTGGTGTCTGTATACATTCTGTCACTGATACACACAGACACTGGGAGGGGGCAGTCACACACACACTGTGGGGGGGGGCAGTCACACACACACACACACAGAATGGGAGGGGGGCAGACACACACACACAGAATGGGAGGGGGGCAGACACACACACACACACACACACACACAGACTTGGAGGGGGCACATACACACACTGGGAGAGGGGCATCACACAGGGGCAGGGGGCAGACAGACATACACAGACACACAGACTGGGAGGGGGCAGTCACACATACACACAGACTGGGAGGGGCGCAGTCACACACACACAGACTGGGAGGGGGGGCAGTCACACACACACAGACTGGGAGGGGGGGCAGTCACACACACACAGACTGGGAGGGGGGGCAGTCACACACACACTGGGAGGGGGGGCAGTCACACACACACTGGGAGGGGGGCAGTCACACACACAAAGACTGGGAGGGGGGGCAGTCACACACACACACTGGGAGGGGGGGCAGTCACACACACACACTGGGAGGGGGGGCAGTCACACACACACACTGGGAGGGGGGGCAGTCACACACACACACTGGGAGGGGGGGCAGTCACACACACACACTGGGAGGGGGGCAGTCACACACACACACACTGGGAGTTGGGGCAGTCACACACACACACTGGGAGGGGGGGCAGTCACACACACACACACACACACACACACACACACACTGGGAGGGGGGGCAGTCACACACACACACACTGGGAGTTGGGGCAGTCACACACACACACTGGGACGGGGGGCAGTCACACACACACATACTGGGACGGGGGGCAGTCACACACACACACACACACACACACACACACACACACACACACACACACACACACACACACACACACACACACACACACACACACACACACACACTGGGAGGGGGGCAGTCACACACACACACACACTGGGAGGGGGGCAGTCACACACACACACACACACACTGGGAGGGGGCAGTCACACACACACACACACACTGGGAGGGGGGGCAGTCACACACACAGACTGGGAGGGGGGCAGTCACACACACACAGACTGGTAGAGGGGGGCAGTCACACACACACACACACACAGACTGGGAGTGGGGGGCAGTTACACACACAAACACTGGGAGGGGGGGCAGTCACACACACACACACGCACTGGGAGGGGGGGCAGTGTCACGATAGCCTATGACAGGTTGTACGTTACACCAAATAACTGGGTTTGAACTGAATGAGGCTTAGATATAATAAAGTATATTTATTCCTTTGGATACGTGAACACACAATATAATACAGTAACAGGCAAGAAGTACACTTACTTTGGGGATGGGGAATGAGAAGTATGTTGCATAGCAATTCTCCAGCAATCAGGTACAATCAAGATGGTATCAGAAGACAAAGGAGGGGTTGACCACAGTTTATAAATCTTTTGTGACCCTATCCTTAACATTAAGTACAGGTGATTGGGCCACAATTACCTGTAGCCAATCTTTAACGTGGGAATACATTTTGATACAAGCCCCCTAGCTTGTTGGCCCATGCGCATTAGGACTCTGGGGGTCTCATTTCTGTAGCCCCACATTTGCATCAGGAATGCCAGCCAGTCTACCAGATGGGGATTCTGGCAGGATACTCTTTGTTGTGAGGTGTAAAAAGGTGACACGTACAGACTGCTCTGGTTTGAGTCGTCTCCGCCCTCATGTAAACAGTGGAGGTGATAAACTACTTTGAACTGCACTTAAATTATAGACATTAGGATGCTTCCCTGGCCATCTGCTGCCCTTTGTCCAAAGGAATTTCCTCTGGGTTTTATCCCTGCCTTGGGATACAGTGTTACAAGTTAAACACAAACATATTAAAAGGTCCGGTTCTGTTGGGCTCAGCGGGTCCAAACTTCCCAGTTCTCAATGCCGGAACTGGGACACCATATGGTCCAATTTGATACCCGCTACGACCTTCGGAACCGGAGTTACACAAATACACCTTAAACCGTTTCCTATTTTAATACAATAAACTCTGCTGTAAATGAAATCACGTTTTTTCACTAAATCCCCATTGAAAACAACGGGCTCCTCCGCCTTAGACTTTCAATGGTAAACCGCTGCCGTTGGTGGCTATGGGAATCCGCCGCCATAGACTTTCAACGGGGCATCGCCGCCGTTGAAGTCAATGGGGTTTCTCCGCCATAGCCGGTCAATGGAGGTTGGCCGCCATTGGAGTCTATGGGAAAAGTCCCGAACTTTCAAGGGGGTCCATACTCCTTCGGGTTGGTCCAAGAGGGTCAAGGATGGTTCTGCAGCCATGCCGGAGCAGTGACTACAGGTACCCCAAACCCTGGCCCTCTGGACCCTCCGTAACCGTAGATATGGATTCATGGTTTTCAGCTTTTTCCACTTAGTCAATTTCTTGAGCTGTTTCTGCCGCCGCCATCGGAACCTATGGCGCGACCCGCTCTCTCGGCACGACCCTTCTCGGGGGTCCAGGATTCGGGGACCCGGTGGTGGTCGAGTGGGGGGAGGTCTAGGAACTAGGGGCAAAAAGAATTTTATTCCTGGGTGCCCTAGAACTGTAGATTCCCACGCCACTTATCGTTGAACTTGACTAATAAGTGATCAAAGCTCTCTTTTAGAAAAAGTATCCGCTTTGCGGTTTTGCGGTTTGGACGGCAGCCAACTCGTTCCTGGAAAGCGCCGTCGAGGAATCTCCATTGAAGTCAATGGGCCCATTGACTTACAATGGGAAACCGCGGCTCCTCCTCTCGGACGCCACCTGCTGGTCTTCACAGGAAACAGGACCAAAACAGCAAGATTCGCCATTGAAACGCATGGAGCTCCAATGGCGGCCTATGGGACCCTGCAAAATGGTGCCTGAAAAGGCGGGAAAATTACACAAAGGGCTATAATCATTAAAGAACTATTAACCCTTGTACTCCCGGATGGCTCCTAGTGTATGTGTGATGCAGACACCGTTATAACCAGACATTACAATAAAACATGGGAACAGGGGAATATACATTTACATGTCATAACAAGGGTTAAATCACATTGCTGGACCACAGCCCAGTTAACCCCTTGTCTCCCTGGTGAGGTCAGGGGATGGCCAAATGGGGTGCAACCCCTCTAATACCGGGCCACCCCCTTTCTCCCTCTACAGGCAGTCTCACACACACACTGGGAGGGGGGCAGTCACACACACACTGGGAGGAGGGCAGTCACACACACAGACTGGGAGGGGGGCAGTCACACACACACTGGGAGGGGGGCAGTCACACACACAATGGGAGGGGGGGCAGTCACACACACTGGGAGGGGGGCAGTCACACACACACTGGGAGGGGGGGCAGTCACACACACACTGGGAGGGGGGCAGTCACACACACTGGGAGGGGGGGGCAGTCACATACACACAGACTGCGAGGGGGGGCAGTCATACACACACAGACTGGGAGGGGAGGCAGTCACACACACACAGACTGGGAGGGGGGGCAGTCACCCACACACAGACTGGGAGGGGGGGGCAGTCACACACACACACACACAGACTGGGAGGGGGGCAATCACACACGCACAGACTGGGAGGGGAGGCAGTCACACACGCACAGACTGGGAGGGGGGGCAGTCACACACGCACAGACTGGGAGGGGGGGCAGTCACACACGCACAGACTGGGAGGGGGGGCAGTCACACATGCACAAACTGGGAGGGGGGGCAGTCACACACACACAGACTGGGAGGGGGGGAAGTCACACACACACAGACTGGGAGGGGGCAGTCATACACACACAGACTGGGAGGGGGGGCAGTCACACACACACTGGGAGGGGGGGCAGACACACACACAGGCGACATGGGGCTTACCTGTAGTGCCACTGTAGGGAGCCAGAAGTAGTGAGGCTTTTTTCCAGTCTGCCGGCAGTTTCAGTTGCCAGCTGTGAGCCTTCCTTCTGGTGAACACACACACACACACACACACACACACACACACACACACACACACACCCCCGCATGGGACCAGTCACCAGGGGCAAAACCCGGGACATTTCCGGGACGGACTGTCAACTGGGACAGCACAGAAAAAAACGGGACTGTCCCGGCAAAACCGGGACGAATGGTCACCCTAACCATGACACCCCATGTAGCAGTACAATCTCCCATTGAAGAGAGGGAAACAGGCCTACACTCTATTCTCTAAGTATATTTCTTTGAAGTGAGTAGGTTTGTACATTACTTTACAGATTTAAACCTGTAAGCTTGCAATTTTTTTGGGGGGGAAACTTGTGATTTATAACTGACACGTTATTTACCTAAAAAAACACAAAACCCCAGCAAGCTCTTTTTGGGAACCCCTGAGCCCCCACAATATATATATATATATATATATATATATATATATATATATATGTAGCCCTTTTTGTGAACCGGCCTGACCCACCCAATCTCACATTGGTCCCTGTGGTCTAACCGGTCCCTTTCCTTGCGGCACACCTCTTCTAAGGGACTACTGGTAACTGTATCACACCTGTGGCTCCAGGAGATCTGAGCCTCCGCTAGCTGGGAGCCTGGGGAAACCCTTACCATTTACCTGGTGCAGCGCCTCCACTTACCCAGGATCCCCCGTTATGAAAGATAGCCCTGGGTAAGAAATACAATAACACACGTATACGATAAAACAATAACTAACACTTTACTTGAGAACATATAACACATTACATAACATCATGCTCTATCCGCATCACCTTAACCATATCACCTCAGCCCAATGTCTGGTGTTCCCACCCAGTGTCCTGTGATCCCCCACACCCAATGTCCCGTACTCCTACGGAGGTCGTGGGTGACTGCGCAGTCACTAAATTATCTATTAGGCCTGTTGGTGCACATGTGTAGAAATACCTTCCGAGCACTCCGATGCTCGGGCCTGCTACACTCTTCTAAAAGGGTCAGACGTGCGAAGCCTCCGTCTGATCCTATCCAGGTACTTCTCCAGGACCCCAACGAGGGTCCCACCGCTTCACGGGAACACAACCGTCTCTCGGTAACACACCGTCTCACGGGAACAGCAACCGCCGCTATCCCTATCTATCCCTAACGTGACAGGAACCCTAACCTAGGGCCTGTCCCTGATGAACCGCAACCTGGGGTGGCTTGGGGAAAACTCCTAGGGCCTGCGGAGTAATAACCTGCCCCCTCCCCTAGCTACCCAGTCCTATCTGTAACTACTAACTACTTGCTACTCCTAACAGCCTGCAGCAGACACACAGCTCTCACCGTCAGCCTGCAGACTTCACACACGCTGCACACACTGCGCCCAGCACATACAGCGTGCACACACAGCAAACAGTCCTACACAACACAATACACCGGAACCCGCAGCAAATCCACTGCACACACCCTGTGCCTATTTGCCAGTGCGCACAGCACTACCCGCTGTGGCACTGCCAAACCTGCACCTTTCACTCCTAAGGGTGACCTCCTTATCTAGGGCCATCCCTCTTCAGTTACCCCCTGCCCTTACCGGGAATTGGGGCCTGCCTGGGGACCTAAGGAGAACCCTTACCTGGTGCTGGAGCCACTCGCTCCCTGCACCCTTCCTTCTCCTCAGCCTGACTGACGTGTGCAAAGCCCGGGAAATGTATCTCTTTTCCCGGGCTGAGCTTCCTCCAGCCCTATTGGCCGCTATCAGGCACCTGGTGCCTATCTCCCTATGCCTCCTGGGAATTGTAGTTCCCAGGGGGCTGCCTAAGCATTGGGGCCGCGTGCGCGCTTCTCCCGCGCATGCGCGAACGCCTAATGGCCGCCTCAACCTCCCTCTATACTTCCCTACTCTCGCGCGATCTCTCCCTAGCCCTGGGGTCCTATATCGCGCTTGCCGCCTACTGCGCATGCGCGAGCTAACGCGCAATGGCGGCGCCCTCTGCACAAGCCGCCGGGCCGGTGGCAACGCGATCGCGGCCTTAGCAACGGCCCGATCGCGTCCCCGGCAACCGGCCTGCGCCTCACAGTCCCGCTCTGCTCCCTGCACTGGCCCCCACCCTCGCGAAGTGCCGGCGGGTCCGTCGCAGCCTCCGGCGGCACCCGCTACCACACGGCACTCGCGGAGGGGGGGGCCAGAAAACGTAAATATACCTCGGGGCTACATATATATACAGTGTTCGACAAACCTATACATTTGCTCGCCCCGGGCGAGTGGATTTAACCCCCGGGCGAGTAAATATTGGCCCAAGCAGCACACGTTTGGTACTAGGTGGCGAGTAGATTTTTTGGTGATTTGTCAACCACTATATATATATATATATATATATATATATATATATATATATATATATATATATATATATATGTGTCAAAAAGGAGTGCTATTGAGCGTGGCATATGTATACAACAGACGACAGAGAAGCCCAATGCTACATCCAACATGACAAAAATACACAGTAAAATACTTATATATCCTCTTGAAAAAGGGTAATTTAGTTTAACCCTTTGGCCAAAACATTGTAAGCCTGCGAGCCACGATAAGGCAGACCCAGTTCGTAAGTCCTAACACTACCAGATACAATACTAATATATCTCTATTAGGATTAAAATTCTCATTTACCTCAATTAGGAGTGAGAGAGACCACATTGGATGTCATGTTGGATGTAGCATTGGGCTTCTCTGTCGTCTCTTGTAAACGTTATTTACCTTCAATAAATAAAACAAAAAAAACCCCATAGAAACCTAGTAATAAAAGAAATACAAAAAAAATACATGAAATTATAATAATAATAATACAGTATTGGCTATTTTCCCAAAACAAAGATGGCGGGAGAATGTATCACGCCTGGTCACGTGTTTAAGACCATAGAGCGCTCAGTGAGGCGGGGAGCGCCCTCTGGCGGCGGGCGGAGGAAGCTGCGCGTCTGACTGAGCAGAGAAAGGGAAATGGCGGCCGGCAGCGGCTGTGCCTGATCCGAGGGAGCCGGGGGCCGAGAGACGACGCGGCGGGGGAGAGAAGCAGAGCCCCGGGAAGGGCAGGCAGGGGAGGGAGCCGAGAGACGAGGCGACGGGGAGCTGCCCCCCGGGGGACGGGACAGGCGAGAGCCCCGGGAAGGGCAGGCAGTGGAGGAGGAGCGCGGCCTGTGCCGGTGCCGGCAGTGAGATGGTGAACACCCGGGGGAACACGCTGAAAGGCCCGAACGGGAGATTCATCTCCCCCCGCAAGAGTCGGACACCCCGGGGGAAGCCGGTGAGAGGGGGCGGCGTGTATGCTGTATTATACAGTGTTATATTTATACATGGAATTGTGTATATGTATATGTGTGTGTGTGTGTGTGTATGTATGTATGTATGTGTATATTATATATTATATATATATATATGTCTGTATGTATCTATATTATATATGTGCGTGTATGTATGTATATATATATATATATATATATATATATATATATATATATATATCTGCACACAAAGCAGCATGTGTAGTATTGTGACTGTGTACATGCATACACAGTGAGTTTGATTGTATACACACCCTGCATGTATATCACGCAGAGTATGCTGATGTGTTGGGTTAAGGTGGCAGGTATGTTATTGTTGATGGGCAGTGTGCGCAATGTGGGCACAGCAGGTGTGTGTGTGTGTATGTATTTGCTGTGTGGGCTGTTGTCTGAGATCTACTGTACCAAAGAACAAAAGTTCTTGTTTTTGTTGCTCTGCCTGTTCCTGTACAATGGAACAAAGCGCCCTCGCAGGCAGCAGCGGTGACAGCAGGCTTTGAAATGATCTCCCATGCCAAGACACTCTTTAGGAACACGACTCCACAGATAAAGCAAAATACTACTTCCCCCCCACCCCCACCGCGCACGGACAGGCACCAAAAAGGCATGCACAAACCTGTTTCTCACTGACACACCTTGCAAATAGTCATGACACTTTGTCCTCTTCCCCAACAGACATATTCTGCATATACAGACCCCCATGGACACTACCTGCTCTAGGTCACAATGACCCCCTTGACCGCACTTACTGAGCGCACATGCAGACTTCTGTCCAGCAAGCAGTTTCCACACAAAGTTGGGAAAGGCTCATTCAATAACACTGAGGAGAATGAGAAACTAATGTGTGATTACCTTAATTGACCTGGAAGTGTATTAAGATTCATTATGCACTTATTGTATTATTATAATTCCCTGTACTGTATTCTTTGTGAAGCGCTGAGTACAGTTTTGGCGCTATATAAATAAAGACATACAATACAATTATACCAGCTGGCTTCTGTTTCATGTGCTCCCCATTGAGTACATGTCAAGAAGTGACCTGAGTATCGAAAGGTCTGTTCTGCGTGTTCATTTTCAGAGGATTTCCCAATATTTAAATTGTAGTACACACAAGGAAGAAATACTGAGGTTTCAAAAGCTTGGTACCCTATTTTGTATACACTATATATTATGATCTGTGAAGGCCTCTTATGTTGACCAATTAATCCCCTTCACTGCAAGGCATTGATTAGACTGTACTTGCATGCAACACAAAGCAATGCATTACTGGCTTCTCTGGTGCTGCAATCAACATCTTAAACAAATTTACATTTCACTAGGACCATTTTAGCTACTAGAACTTTGGTCTGTTAGGGATGGACAACTCCAGTCCTTAAGGGCCACCAACAAGTCAGGTTTTCAGGATATCCCTGCTTCAGGACAGGTGGCTGTGAAAGATGGATGGCTTGACATTCTCCTCTAGAATCTTCTGATACAATGTAGTCCATGTCCTGAGGCAGCAAAGCAGCCCCACACCATCACAGTCCCACCACCATGCTTGACAGTTGGGATGACGTTCTTCTGTTCCAACGCAGTTTTGGTTTTCACCAAACATAACGTTTCTCATTGAGGCCAAAAAGTTCTACCTTTGACTCGTCTTTCCAGAAGTCTTGTTGATCATCTATGTGCTTTTTGGTGAACTTCAGACGGGCAGCAATGTTCCTTTTAGAGAGCAATAGTTTCCTCCTGGCTATCCTTCTATGAACACCATTCTTGTTCAGTCTCTTTCTTTGACTGAGCCACCTGTGCTGAAGCAGGGTTATCCTGAAAACCTGACTTGCTGGTGGCCCTTGAGGACTGTAGTTGCCCACCCCTCCCTGGTCTACGTTCTTGTAGTTCAACACACTTAGCACGCGTCTTTCCTTTTACGGTTTGCTTACGTTCTTTTATAATCCACTGTTTACTGTAGCGTTGTTCATAGTGGAAGGCCAACCTGTGGCCATGAGTTCTCAACTAGTGTTCCTTTCAGTCTGTTTAAAATGTTGCATTCTGACTTCTGTTGCGGTTTTAAAAACGTGGCATAGGCTGCTCTGTTTGTAAAATGTAATTGTTCCTTTTTAACTTTAATTGCGTAATTTTGTCTTAACTTTGGTAAAGTGACTCGTGTTGTGCTATGTAAGGTCTCTCTTCCTATTCTCATAATAATTATAATTACTTTAGTTTGCCCAACACTGGTTGTGTAGTTCTGCTATACATAGGAATTGAAGATAATTTCATAACATTTTGGCAGAATGAATACTGTGTACAAGGTGAAACTGCAGATTCAGCATACTTTTGAGCAGATGCAATGTTACCGAGCACAATGGTTTCCAACTTTTTGTTTGGTTAAGGACCCTATAATTATATTGAAAATCACTGACCTAGCACTCCTCGATTTATCAGAATATTGGTATTAATCTATTATCTATGTTAATTCAATAGTTTGTATGGTGAACTGTTCACTGGAATGTCTATAGCAGCTCTGTCAGTAAGCACACATTTATTTAATGTCTATAATGAAACAGAGTTCTGGGTTGTACTTGCCAATTTAGAGCATGCAGTTTGAGTTCATCTGGGGGCAGCACATAACTCTGCCTGAAGTGTAAACAAAGGACCAGCTGGTGAGCACTAGCCACTTATACTGCGTTCCTGGCGTTGTGGTGTGTTTGATTTTGTCCAGCACGTCTATTATAGATCTATTTGCAGATAACATAATTTACCAATCGTAGTAGACGAGGGAGCTCTATATGTGATAAAGAGTTTTGTCATTCCCTTTGTGTCCATGTTTTATTTGGGGGGCTCATGGGGTAAAGACATCACCCATGTGTCTCATTCATGTTTAGAAGTTGGATGTCGTCAAGATACTAACAAAAGAGTTAAACTCATACAGGCTTCCATGGGAGACGGGGAGGGGGGAAGCGAGAGAAATATGAAGTGTCCAAAAGTTAAAATGCAGCCCTCTCCAGAGCCAAATGCAGTCTGCACACTGACAAGTGATTAGCTAAGTTACCGATCGATCGGTTCTCCTGTGATCGATCGGCAAAGATTCGGTTCGGGGGTTCATTAAATCTCTGTCCGTGCAGCAGAAGAGGACCAAAGATGCGTGGAACATCCTGTGACCAGGCAGGCACTAGATACAATTGTATTGATGCACATATTGAATGGGTACAAAATATATATATTTAAAAAAACGGAAGTTTGAACTGCAGCTTTAAAGCAGCTACTTCAACCCCCCACTCACCCACCCCCACCCCCATCTACCATAGAAGCCTGTACGAGTTTGTGTTAGTATCTTGCCCCTGCGCATGTCCTGCTCTTGTATTTTTTTTCATGTGTAAAATACCATGATTTTGTTCATCTTTAGCTCCTGATGTTGCTTTAGACTGCATTTGGCTCTGGAGAGGGCTGCATTTTAACTTTTGGACACTTAATATTTCAATTGCTTTTATCCTAAATGGAGTATCAAATGTAAAAAATTTAAACAGCGTTGGAAAGGGTGAGAAGAGATCTCAAAGTAGGTAAAACAATACATGGCGATCAGAGCAGACGTCTGCTTGAAATCTGCCACCTTGTAGGTCTTTCTTTCTTAATAATAATAATAATAATAATGTTCATATAGCGCCTTTTCTCCCAATGGGACTCAAAGCACTTCGCAATTCCAATATAGCGTGCGGTACCCGGCACTGTACATTAGATATTTGCAGACACCGTCCCTGCCCCGTGGAGCTTACAATCTGTTTTTGGTGCCTGAGGCACAGGGAGATAAAGTGACTTGCCCAAGGTGACACGGGAACTGAACCAGGCTCCCCTGCTTCAAAAGCTGTCACTATTTTGTAAATGTCTTTACTTACTGAGCCTCGCCTTCGTCCCTACTTAACTTTTTTTGTAGTCTTATTATGCCTAAATATTATTAATTCAGACCTCACCAATGTTAAAGCTGCAGTTCAAGCTGCCGTTTGGGATTTTTTTTTTTTTTTTTTTAATTCATTATGTGCATCAATACAATCTGTACACTGACAAGTGATTAGCTAAGCTGTTCATTGGTCCGTTTTCCTGTAATCAATCGCTTGCTCTGGGTTATTTCATTCAGTTCTTGCACAGTATTGTGGGCAATGTAGTCCTGGAATATGAGTGACTGGGCAGTTACTAGATACAATTGGTGCACTGCTAGAGAGAGGGCAGGGCTCAAGAGCCAGAGCCTATCAGAAGGGGAGGGGGGCTGTCACTTTGGAAATGCTTCCTACATTAGAAACATTACAAATGTCTTTAAAATATTTATTTTTTAAATGCTACAAGTATTTTGTCATAGTACCGAACTGATCTATTAAACAAACACACATGTAGGATATTGGTTGAACTGCTGCTTTAAAGCAGCTAGTTCTCTCGCTTCCCCCCCTCCCCCCTGCCTCCCATAGAAGCCTGTATGAGTTTAACTCTTGTGTTAGTATCTTGCCCTCGAGCATGTCCTGAATGGGAACTGAACCAGGCTCCCCTGCTTCAAACTCTGTCACTGTTTTGTAAATGTCTTTACTTACTGAGCCTCGCCTTCGTCCCTACTTCACTTTCTTGTAGTCTTATTATGCCCAAATATTAATTCAGCCCTCACCAATGTTAACACTTATTGAGCTATTCTATTATAAATCTGGAACATGCTGCACAAGGCTCTGACATGGACATCATTTAGAAAATCTCTCAGAAATGAGGATGAGTATTTCTCAGCGGTGGCTGCTTCTTCCTCGCTACCTATTACTTGTGAGCAGATCCGCTGTCTGGAACGGTGGTGGAAATGATGAAATCCCTCTCCCGAGAGTAAATGAGCCAGTATGTACTGAGAAGACATGCGCCTGCATTTGCTGTTCCTTTTAGGAATGTCCGTGTGGGCTGGAGCCATGAAGTAGTTAGCAAGTTGGCAGAGAAAACACTTAGTCAGTATGTGCTCTTCTTCGTGCCAAGGCTCTCTCTGTTTACATCAGTAATAGTGTGTGTGTGTGTGTGTGTGTGTGTGTGTGTGTGTGTGTGTGTGTGTGTGTGTGTGTGTGTGTGTGTGTGTGTGTGTGTGTGTGTGTGTGTGTGTGTGTGTGTGTGTGTGTGTGTGTGTGTGTGTGTGTGTGTGTGTGTGTGTGTGTGTGTGTGTGTGTGTGTGTGTGTGTGTGTTGGAAGCCGGCAGTAAAATAGTCATTAACTTACACAAATCGCCATCACAATTGTTAGATTCAGTGCTCAATGGAGGGATACAGTAATTCTCGTCACCTGCTTGTCATGCCACTGACAGGACAGTATATAGCAGGGGCGGCCAACTCCAGTCCTCAAGGGCCACCAGCAGCTCAGGTTTTAAGGATATCCCTGCTTCAGCACAGACGGCCCAGTCTTCATCTTGTCTCTTTCCAAGTAAAGAATAGTTAAGTTATCCTATTTGGCCTGACTTTGCAGGTGCTATTAAGCAAATGACAGCATAGAAAACATTTTTTTGCCAAATAATCAAACACCTGTAGTAGACATGCTTGCGGGGGTCCTGTGATGTTATTTATTCTCTGACACACACAATATAAGTACAGTGTGTAGGATAGTGGGTGGCTGAGCCTTGGTAGCTGAAATGTGGTTATTCTGGTTATGGAGATTAACTGCACCTTCCTTGTCATCTGACAACTCTAAGAATCCAATGTGAAACTTTAAAAGCACTCATTTAAAAAAAAAAAAAAACAATAATACTGGGAACTTAATCTAGTTTAAAATGAGTATACTTGGGAAAGCTCTCTGGTTATCAATGATTTTTTCACTGGTTGAATTTGGAACGTGCAAGTAATTATTACATCAGCTGCAAAATGTAACCATGTGTAATGTCGTCATGACTTATAAGAGATGGATGTGTACATACAGAACAATTAAGCCATTTTTCATGAAAAGATTATAATTGGAACAGAAATAGTAGCCGCTTTTGAACATTCAACAAAGTCGTGTAACGTTTGCGTCTTTGTGTCTTTTGTTTCTTGTTAGCAGTACTACTGTACTGCAGTGCTGTTCATCTAATTGAGTGCTGCATATAAATTACATGTCTCGTTGCTTTGTTTTAACAACGGAAATATCTTGAGGGTAGTTCATTATTCGTACAGTAGCAAGCGGTGATACGGAGTTACATAGCCGAGTTTAGTTATTGAGAAATGAATAGTAAATACATGGGGGACAGAATGACTAGTTGTGCAACTAGTTACTGCTCTTGTGGTTGTGTACTTGACACAGATGGAACAAGCAATGTTTTAAGTCTCCCTCCTTCTTTTTTCTCCTTTTGGTCAAAAATATTTGTATATGCATACCCAGGTGGACTCCAAAGCCCTTTAAAATACAGGAAACCAAGTTTTAAGCGGCAAGACCATCAAGGAGAAAAACAGAATTGTTTTCAAAGCTGATGTCATTTTGTGATCTGTTCCATATGGTAATAATTCATGGAGCAAAACTTGGGCTTTGCTGTGGATTACTTTTTCAATCACACCCAAACAAATGTATTGTATTACTATTTAGACTTGTAGTGTGCGGTATTTTTAAGGAAGACTAATACATACATGTGTAAGTAGAATAGCTGAACCCTACAAGAATACGGGTTGCAAGACATTCTAAAGTTTACCATTTATTTAGTGTGTTTTTTTACATTGCTGTATACTCCTCCTTGGGCAAATCTGTTCTGTACCCAACCATGCATATGCATCAGTAACTTCAAGATAAAATGCGCTGAAGGCTCATGAATTGGGGGAGATTCCGATGCAGGGTATCACCCCGATTCAGCGTTAACTACCATTCAAGTGAATCTCCATTCACGCCAAATCGGGGTACGATATCCAGCGTCGCTGCTTAGTGAATCCTGGCGAAGGAGTGGCTCAGTGAGTAAAGACACTGACTGGCATTGAGAGTTTGAAGCAGGGGAGCCTGGTTCAATTCCCGGTGTCGACTCCTTGTGACCTTAGGCAAGTCACCTTATTTCCCTGTGCCTCAGGCACCAAAAAACACAGATTGTAAGCTCCACGGGGCAGGGACCTGTGCCTGCAAAATGTCTCTGTAAAGCGCTACGTAAAACTAGCAGCGCTATGCAAGAACATGCTATTATTATTATTATTATTATTATTACTCCCTAACCTGTTGCAAATGAGTTCAAACACAATTTAGAGAAACAACATTCTCAAACTAACCTTTGTTTAATCTCACTTCTAATTTAAGCAGTCATCTCCCCCTCCCCACTTGACCAGCCAATCCTATATTAAAATATTTGTGGTGGTTCTGTAAGTATTTCTTGCAACGTAGCTAATAACCATTGTGTTCATAGCTAAATTAGGCTTATTGCCTAAATATATTATAACGATGGCTTGCAGTTATTTTACAATCCTCTACAATTTCTCCTGTCATTACAAATTGAGGGGAGGGACTCTGTTTTGCAGTCATAGTGCTTATTATAGGCTCTGAAAGCATTAGTCTGAGGTTTTTGTATGTTGTCTACTCCTGAATGCAGATCAGTTCATGTTCAATGTCCCGTCACCTACAGGCATACCTCCTCCACCTGTTTTGGTTCTGCATCATCCATTGACTCATTTAATCAGGGGTGCGCAAACTATTTTATCTGCGCACTCCCCCATACCTTTTTCTCTGGTGTTTTCTGACGCCATTACGTCATGTGCTCGGCGGCACTATTTTACGCTGTGTTGCCATGGCGACGTGTCACCAGCAGCTGCCGGAGACAAGGTAAGGGACTTACAGAGGCCTCGCACACTCCAATGGCATTTAATTTAAATGTTGTGGGGAAGAGCACGAGGCTTCTGTAAGTGCTGCACCTACCACCCCTCCCCCCCAGAAAATTTAGTGCCCCCCCAGTTTGGCACCCCTGCCTTATATTACTCTCCATTGTATAGCCTTATGCTAAGTGGCCACTAGGGGTGGGAAAAATAAAACACTTTTTGAACTTCTGTAACTTTGTTTTGATGTTACAGGGATAGTCCACTTCCCAGTGGTCAGAATGAAACTTATTCAAGCATTTGAACCATTGTGGCTATAGTCTTTCCCGTCTTCTGTTCTCTAAATGAATCTGTGGTACAGTATACAGGCATACCCCGCATTAACATACGCAATGGGACCGGAGCATATATGTAAAGCGAAAATGTACTTAAAGTGAAGCAGTACCTTTTCCTCACTTATCGATACATGTACTGTACTGCAATCGTCATATACGTGCATAACTGATATAAATAACACATGTGTAACAGGCTCTATAGTCTCCCCGCTTGTGCACAGCTTCGGTACAGGTAGGGAGCCGGTATTGCTGTTCAGGACGTGCTGACAGGCGCATGCGTGAACTGCCGTTTGCCTATTGGGCGACATGTACTTACTCGCGAGTGTACTTAAAGTGAGTGTCCTTAAAGCGGGGTATGCCTGTACCAGTCACAAGGGCGGTTTTTGTAGGAGATTTCAGAGGGAGTTTTGGCACTTTTTTTTTTCCCTTCTCTCGAAGCTTCTACAAGAAACTCTATATGGTGATCATAAAATTAGGAATAGGTTGGAATACGATCTGGGCGAGGGAGCTGGGTGACTGCTTTTTCCATTTATTTATTTTAAGCAGAATTATGTTTTTGTAGTTTAGAAATGCATACAGTACATTTCTTTGCTTATGGTACTGATACCTTTTTGTCTTTATACTTGACTTCTGGAGCTGTCATAAGGCTGCTATAAATAATACTATATTTGCCACTCAATGGGAATCCAGTGCCTCGTATAAAAAAACCAAATATAAACAATGCCCTAATAACCAGCCTCCAAAAGACATCAGGCCTAAACCACTTTTGCCTCTGGAAGCACCTGTAACACATTGCAACCAATACATTGTTTTTCATGCTAAACCATGTTGAAGCAGCAGTCCAAACTGCCGTTATAAAAATATATATATCGTCTCATGGGTTCACAAAATGGCTGCAGACTCGGTATCTGTGACTTTGTAAATGGTTGCTATAGAAATAAAAAAGGCTGGTTACATTCAAATACATTAAAAATGTCATTCAGAGTTTAAAAAAATGCTACAAGTATTTTCTCATAGTACGATGCTGATTTTTTAATAGAAAAACCACACATGTAGGATATTGCTTGTACTGCAGCTTTAATACCACATTAGTGCTTAATACCTCTCATGCAGGTGCTGCTTGATATCATACTATTTAAACTGCAAAATGTTCTGATCCTGGGCATACTGGTGAGTGCAATAAGTTTGTCACATTTTAATTGTCTTCATTTTTGTCTGGAGTTTCCTTAAACCGTCAGCTAATTCTATTTGTAGCTAGTGACCGTTTAGGCCTTGCCCCCGCTGCATGCTGCAGCGTCCGCTGTGGCGGACGCTGCGCTCACCAGAGCCCTCCCCGCAACGGCGCCGGGCCCGCTGCGAGGGGGGGCCGCCGCGCTTGCGCGAGAGCTACTCCTGCTCTCAATAGAATTGAGAGCAGGAACTCGTGTCGAGCGGCTAGGCACGCCCCCCGGCGGTTCAGCCAATGAGGGCGAACCTGCCGGGTGACGTCATGGCCGCGCCCCCGTCACTCCTCCGGCACGCCCCCCCCGGTCTCTGCTCCTGCAGTGAGCTGCAGACCGGGGAATCGCCGGAACGCGCAGCCGAAAGTGCGGGCGCGCATTACAGCGCCGTGACCAGGGCCTTAGCCTTAGGAGCAAAGGGAGCTAACAGCTCTGGTATATTCATGGGTTTAGAGATTTGGAGTGAAATAGGCACACAGACTTGCTATTCAGAAAAGATTTATTGTGCCAAAAGAAACCAACGTTTCGGCTGCATAGATCAGCCTTTATCAAGGTGAGGGCCCACACCTAAGCAGCCGAAATGTTGGTTTCTTTTGGCACCATAAATCTTTTCTGAATAGCAAGTCTGTGTGCCTATTTCACTCCAAATCTCCACTTCTGATTTTTCTGTGAGCTCAGGATATCCTTTTGCTATAGGGCACTGACATATGTATGTACCCTATGAATTTTTGAATTTTTTTTTTTTTTCAGTGTGCCTGCATTACCTTTCTAATGTGTATATTCATGGGGTTTCTTATTTTTCTTATTTTTCATGTTTTTTTATTTTTATGTGTTGTGTGCACATGTAGCAATGTTTCCCATAATCACTACATGCTTTGGAGGGTTTGTAAATGTTAAATAAAAAAAAAAAAATCTTAAAATATATTTTCTCAATAGTTGAAACTGTATTTTAATGGAACTCTGGCTGCAAGTCCTACTCATGGATCACAAATGGTAATATTCAAATATTGCAGTCACAGTTAATGTCAAGTGTATAAATCGCCACCTTAAAAACGGATTAATTGGACTTCTTAATGGAAAACCTTTTGATCAAAATAAAATACACACTCTTTTTTTTCTTTTGAAATGGCCAACCAGTTATGTCACTGTTTACATTTTCACTTCCCACCATCTTTTCCAGATCTGTCATAATGAGAATTTTAAATATTTCTTAGGTTTTTATTGTGTGTGTGCTTTGACTGGTATTGAATTTCATGTATTAAAGCACTATGGCTGGACATCAGTGAAATGAGGCAAATCAGATTAGCTGGTAAATCAGATTAGCCTGCAAGTGACCTGACTGTAGTCGGAGAGTGTGTACAGAGCCAGCAACTCAGTATTGGCTTGCAGACCTTCAGTATAATTTGATATGTGAGCTTTCTATAGGGCAGACAACCCAGTCACCCTCTGTTGTATAAACAATAATTCTTGGTCAGATATTTAGCTGCTATCTGTTTCACAAGATCAGGATTTGTTTAGAGATTCTCCAAACCACATGCTTAGGCTGGGGCCATGGTACTGCCTTAAGGCAGTGTTCGCGTCCGTGCGGCGCGTCTGCGCGGAAGTAGGAGGGGGTGCACGTTGCGTGAGAAAATCCGTTCAACTGATTTCTCAGCGTAACACAGGTCACGTGAGCGGTTGCCCAATGAGGGGCGGACCAGCTCCGTGACATAACTGGCACGCCGCTAGACACACCCATGGATGGCGCGCGTACCACGTCCAAAACGCGCAACCGCTTCAAGGGGGTGACGTCACGGCTGCGCATGCCTTGGCACGGGCGAAAGCACCATGGACCTGGCCTTAAGGAGGAAGTTTTCCAGAAGTGTGTGCTTTTCAACTAACGGTCATTCCTCCCACTTCTGACCATTAGCCAACCTTGCATTTTCCTTGTCCCAATCCCCTCTTGGAGAGAGGAGTAAAGGGATTTTGCAGGGTGAAGAGAATTTAGGAGGCAAGTCCTCCTTTTTGTTATTTTCACTTTTTAAAATCTAAAACGCTGGTTATGCATGTATTTTTTCCGGGGGACTTTAAACCGTTTCATCATTGTACAGCCATTACAATATTTCACCACTTCATAGACCCAATAGTTATTTGACATCATTTAGTGAAGTTGATGTTCAATGGTAGAATTACTGTCTGTAAAGGTGTTTATCTGGTCACACTTGCTCAGCAAATCATTGTACATTTTTGTCCTGTATGCTGAAAATGTAGAAGGGGTGGTTATTTACCTGCTGCTCACCTATTACACATCAATACAATTCTTGAATCAATCTGGTGCACAAGGGATAATTAGCAATTGTATACAGAGAGGTTGATAGCAGCAACCAAAAGACACCTAACTGCACTCTATATTGACAAAAGGAGGGGATAAGGGTATGACCAGAAGAATTCAATCCATGGGCTCTAATTTCCCATATGGCCACTCTTGGTGAGTATTGAAAAAATAAAATCTTTTATTAATTATATAACATAAATGTCACAACAATAAAATCAGTTAAAATAAAGGGGGAGGTCGCTGCGGACTTGTGGGTAAAGATACAGGCTCTAATAGTCCAATAGTCGCCCTAATTGAGTTGAGGGTATCTTGCAACAAGGATAATCACTAACAATAAATGGGTGATTCTCAATCTTATAACCCCAATGGATAATAATTGTGTGGTATGAACACGTTGAGTTAATTCTTTAGTTGTTTTAACTTATTTGTATCATGAAGGTGGTACTTCAAACAGTAGACCTAAGCCAAAGGGTAATGCAACCTTGGTAACATCAACTTTTTTAGGACAAACAGGCCTCGATACAAAAACTTGTATACAAGCATAGCACACAAGATTGGTATTCAAGCTATTAGTCACTTCCTGGAAGCAAGAAGTAGTTGCATGAAAAACCATAATGATTTCATATTAAAATTACTGGATTTTACTCTCACGAAAAACTATTTTTTATTCAATGGCACCATTTACCATCAGGTACAGGGAACGGCCATGGGGACCACAGTTGCCCCCACCTATGCCAATCTTTATTTGGGCTGGTGGGAAGTGACTGTGGTCTTCAAGGAAAGCCATGGATGATTATACCTCAAATATTGTATTGTGGATCTGTTTCATAGACGATATCCTGATGCTGTGGCGAGGTACTGAGAGTCATCTTATGGAATTTCTTGCACTACTTAATAATAACAAAAACAAACTTAGACTTTTATATGTCAGTTAAGCAGAGATGAGATCGATTTTTCTTGACCTAACCATTTCAAGCAATAAGGATGGTAGGCTTGTAACTACCATCTTTCGCAAAACTACCTCAACCAATAGTTTACAAGCCACCATCCTAAACACACTGTAGATAATATAGCTACAGGTCAATTTCTTCGGCTAAGACGGAATTGTATTGTATTGTATGTCTTTATATAGCGCCATTAATGTACATAGCGCTTCACAGTAGTAATACATGTGGTAATCGAATAAATAACAGATCATGGGAATAAGTGCTTTAGACAAACATAACATTAAGGAAGAGGAGTCCCTGCCCCGAGGAGCTTACAATCTAATTGGTAGGTAGGGAGAACGTACAGAGACAGTAGGAGGGAGTTCTGGTAAGTGCGTCTGCAGGGGGCCAAGCTTTATGTTTCATGTGTTCAGAATGTTCACAGTGCTATTCGTATGCTTCTTTAAGCAAGTGTGTCTTAAGGTGGGTCCTAAAGGTGGATAGAGAGGGTGCTAGTCGTTTACTGAGGGGAAGGGCATTCCAGAGGTGTGGGGCAGTCTGTGAAAAAGGTTTAAGGCGGGAGAGGGCTTTAGATAAAAAGGGGGTAGAAAGAAGACATCCTTGAGCAGAACGCAAGAGTCTGGGTGGTGCATAGCGAGAAATTAGGGCTGAGATGTAAGGAGGGGCAGAAGAGTGTAAAGCTTTAAAAGTGAGGAGAAGAATGGAGTGTGAGATGCGGGATTTGATTGGAAGCCAGGAGAGGGATTTCAGGAGGGGAATTGCTCTAGTGTAGAGGAATATCAAAAACAATCAAATGACATGAAAGGTAGGTTTAATGCAAGGGGACACAGTAATTAGGTCGTGAATAGGACCTCTAAGCGAGCTTTGGCAACACCAAAATCTGTTCTTAGTAATAAACCTAAAAACATCACTGATACCAACAATAACACTGTGAGATTTATTGGAAGGTACAGTAACCAATGGTGGAGTCTGAGAAATATTATGTCGAAACATTGGCACATTTTAATGGAGGATACGGATTTACAAATTTTTTTGAAGAGTACTCCAAGCATGACCTGTAGGCGGGCTCGGAATATCAAAGACCGTTTGGTTCATAGCCACTTTCAAGACACCCCAATAAGAACTTGGTTAGGACCAAAACCGACGGGTACATACCGATGCGGCAGGTGTAAAGCCTGTGACACCATCAAATGTACTAAAACATTCTCGGACTCCACCAATACAAGAACCTTCACAATAAAGGAATTCATAAATTGTCTGACTATGGGAGTGATCTATCTGATAAACTGCATGTGTGGAATGCAATGTGGGGAAGACCCATAGATCCTTCAAAATCAGGATTCTTGAACATATGGAGTCTGTCTGCAATCGGATGGATACTCCTGTGTCTAGACACGTCTGGCGAAAGCATGGAGGTGACAGCAAGGTTCTGCAATTCATAGGCATAGAGCATATTCCCTGGGTGATTCGAAAGGGTGACTGGGATAAAAGACTCCTACAAAAGGAGTGTCGATGGATACACAATCTACACAAAATGGCACCATATGGTCTTAATGAAGGTTTTCTTTTTTTCACCGTTCTTATAAATCATCTTGGACTAATGTCATTAGCTACCCTAGGCTATTAACTATATCAGCTTTAGTAATGGTGTATAGTATGTCAGGGGGGGAATAGGTATACAGTTTAATGACTCTTAAAGTCACACAAACCATATTGACCTTTTTTAGGTCGGTTCAACCAACTTCATATACACTCCTACTTCACTGATTAGAACTATAGTATTTTATTTAATATTAGGGTAGCATTTAGACCGGAGGATCCAACATTAGATTTTGTGTGTCCATTTCAGTGTTATCCTTTTTGAGTCACACTTTCCACCCCTTTTCAGTCTATGATTAAGCTGTATCCACATGTTCTCATACTGCTATCCATGCTAAGCTGAGTGGGCTTCATTGATTACAGCTTCTATTGTTCTCTCTTCAAGGTCAAAGGGTCATGTCCACCAAGGTCTATTATGCAGAGGTAGACGGGACAATTTCTGGGGTGACAACCATTTCATTAATCCGGTGTTTACTACTATACAGTTTACTGAACCATGTTCAAAAAGCGAGCGTGCTAATATAGCAATTTTCAGCATGTCTCGCCACCAACCCGACACTGTATCGGGATTGGTGCAAACAAACAGACACACCTACGAAGGAGTATACTTGAGCAACATCGCAGCTACGCATTTTAACTCCTCACGCTGATGAAGTACGTCTAACATACGAAACGTGCGTAGGGTACTGACGTCAAATGACGGTGGCGTCTCTGAGGGTGTCGGTTCGTTTGCGTGTCGGGTAACCTGCGGTTGGTAATGTAGTACACAGACCAGGAAATATCAGGTTGTATAAGCTGCTTCTTTCAATTGTTGCAACACTGGTGAGCCTATGCAATATATTTATTAATGACTCACGGGCAACATTGTGGGACACACTTGGCCTACCTTAGATCTGTGCATCTGGATTCACTGATATTGGTATGACTCCTGATGTCAAGCACTATATTAAGTGTGATGATTTAAGCCACTATAACATATGTGTCTACATGTGTAGTTATCTTGTCTACCATTAATGCTGTGATACAATAACCTTTTTGGCTGCAGCTTTCATGCACACAATACGATTACACTGTGTCTACTGTGAGTCATGAAGGTTTATGTTGCAATACCAACCGCAAGCTTGACCCTACCTGTCCTAACTGTCGACCTATCTCCCTCCTGCCTTTTGCCTCCAAACTCCTTGAACGTCTTGTATTCTCTCGATTTGCTACACTTTCTCAACACCTATTCTCTTCTAGACCTTCTACAATCTGGCTTCCGCACTGCTCACTCTACTGAAACAGCCCTCACTAAAATAACCGACGACTTCCATGCTGCCAAAGACAGAGGTCATTACACTCTGCTCATATTACTTGACCTCTCTGCAGCATTTGACACCGTGGACCACCCTCTTCTCCTCCACATTCTCCATGCTCTTGGTATTCGTAACAAAGCTCTATCCTGGATCTCCTCTTACCTCTCCCATCGTACTTTCAGTGTCTCTTTTGCCAACACCTCCTCCTCTATTGATCCCTCTGTGGGGGTACCCCAGGGCTCGGTCCTGGGACCTCTTCTCTTTTCTCTGTACACTCTCTCTAGGTGACCTAATCACTTCTCTTGGGTTCAAATATCACCTTTATGCTGACGACACACAAATGTACTTTTCAACACCCGACCTTACACCTGCTGTACAAACCAAAGTTTCTGAATGTCTCTCTGCTATATCATCCTGGATGGCCCTCCGCCGCCTTAAACTCAACATGGCTAAAACAGAGCTCCTCATACTTGCTCCCAAACCTGGCCCTACTACCTCCTTCCACATTACTGTTAAAACTACGATCATTCACCCAGTAGCCCAAGCACGCTGCCTAGGGGTCACACTCGACTCCTCTCTCACATTCACCCCTCAGATTCAAAACATATCTAAAACCTGTGGCTTTTTCCTCCGCAATATAACAAAGATACGCCTTTTCCTCTGTTGCTCGACTGCTAAAACTCTGACTCAGGCCCTCATTCTCTCCCGTCTCGACTGCTGCAACCTCCTGCTGTCCGGCCTCCCTGCATCTCACCTGTCTCCCCTACAATCTATCCTAAACGGTGCTGCCAGAATCACTCTACTCTTTCCTAAATCTGTCTCAGCATCTCCCCTCATGAAATCCCTCTCCTGGCTTCCGATCAAATCCCGCATCTCGCACTCAATTCTCCTCCTCACTTTTAAAGCTTTACACTCTTCTGCCCCTCCTTACATTTCAGCCCTAATTTCTCGCTATGCACCATCACGACTCTTGCGTTCTTCTCAAGGATGTCTTCTTTCTACCCCCTTTGTATCTAAAGCCCTCTCCCGCCTTAAACTTTTCTCACTGACCACCCTTCCCCTCAATACCCGACTAGCACCCTCTCTATCCACCATTAAGACCCACCTTAAGACACATTTGCTTAAAGAAGAATATGAATAGCACTGTGGATAATCCTGGACACATGATACATAAAGCTTGGCCCCCTGCAGACGCACTTACTAGAATGCCCTCCTAAGAGATTTTACACAATCATTAATCTATCTCATTGGGGTAATTACTGCATAACGGTCATATTTGGTACTCATTTAGAGTATATTCACATGCTACAGTATACAAGTTATCTACACTGGTCACATTTTGTTTGAGAACTGGAACTGGATTTCTGTAAGTTTTATTTACATACCACCCACCGCGTTTATGGATTTAGACTGATTATTAATGCTATCAATATCCAATACGTAGATGGGAAGATACTAACAAGCACCATCTGAATTCTCTATATTTGAGTTGGTTCAGCAACAGGTATTATACTGAGTTACCTTTTGGGCCATTGCCTACCACCTAAATAGATGTATTCATACTAGCTAATATCATTTTCAGTCTGGATCTGTTTAGAATCGCCCCATAGGGGATTTTAGCAATTTTGTGTTATGTATATATTTTTAATGTCGTCGCCAATGTAATTAATAACATTTCTTTATTTTTTTGTTTATGTGAGATTATACTCACTCTATTGTGTCGTTGGGACGGGGTTAATATTCTCTACCTAGTGGGACAATTGGCATCCCAGGCTATTTCAGCTGCTATAGATACTTTTTAGTGCAGCTAACTGGGTTCTTTTGCTAACCTTGAGTTGACTTGTTGTGTTATACAAATAAGTTAACCTGTTCCTTTTCAGTGAATTGGCAGCGACTAAGCAAGTCGGTCAAACTCCAGTAATAAGTTGTTGGGGGGAAACTAATCTGTTTGATTGTTCACATTGAGCTGCCTGTCTAAGCTGTAAAGCTGCTGTAGTGCTCTCTGCTACATATGGTCCCTTTCCTTGTGTGGGGAGACGTTCAGGTGGAGCAGCTTCTCCGGGAACGCTGTAACGTACATTAATAAGGCTGAGTGCAAGATGCTGAAGCCTGGCACACGTCCCATTCTGTCTTTATTCAGCTGATTAACTCTGGGTGGGTGCATGTTTTATGATCTGTTAGGGGTTCCTGTGGTGATTACCATTACAGTTTTCAAATATTTCGCTTTTCATTTGTAGTAATGTAAGAAATACTACTTATAACACCTGCCAACCTAGTGCACAAAGGGCGTATGTGGACCTCCTTCATGGAGATCCGTCACTTCCACCAGTCTGACCATTTTGCAGACCCCTCATTGGGCCACATTTACTAAGCTGTGCTATTCCATAAGACATCTTCATTTGAATGGGCCCATAAGCTGTCTTATAAAATGGCACCACCCCCATAGTAATTATGAGCCACAAAGTTCCAGGGGGGGTAAGAAACGAATGTTCAGCAAGGCAAAACCCCAACCCTTCACAACAAAGTACTGTATGGGCTGCGCATGTAGTGATCGGGGAGGAATACTGTAGTGTAATGTTAAGTGAAAACATTTGTTCCCTTTCATGCTGTAATTGGCTGGGTCACATGCGTACCATTGGGAGTTTTATAATGCTGTTTTTGCTTTTGGATGTAACCTATTTCTAGTTTGCTTTAGTTATGTTTTGCAGTTGTTTATTACTCTTCTTGTACTTGGTATTACTGCTAATGTGCCAGAAAACATCAAATAGGCACTTGGGGAGGGGGGTGCTCTCTCTGAATAGGGGGCGGAAATAAGTGAGCACTGTATGGCAGTGTAAGTCTAACTGTTCAACTGAGAGCTGCTTAGTGCAGGGGTGCGCAAAGTGGGGGGCGTGAGATTTTATTGGGGGTGTCAGCCATAACTTTCAGTGTTTTTCTCTCTAATTCTTTCTTTCTTTGCTAATCCTTCACTCTGTCACTCCCTGTCCTATCTTCTTTCTCTACATGTAATCCATGCCGCTGAGCTGACCGCCTCATCCTTCTCTTGCCTCACCATCTGTCTAGGAAATCCTGCCAAAAACCCTTTCTTCCTAAAACATACCTTTTTTGCGCTTATTTAAAACACTTTCTACATGAGATGCTACAACATACTGAATTAAACAACTTTCCTAACACACATGGACTAATATTTTCAGAAATATCAAATGTTTACACTTTAGAAAGTTATTTGTGTGGTTTCAAAAGCTCATGTGCTACTGCTATTATGTAGTCTGTTAAGTGGGGCATCTGTTCAAGGACCAAAGTGAATTAATGGCTGTGGCTTGTTTAATGGGCACAGGTGGAACAGTCTGTGCTGAAGCAGGGATATCCTGGAAACCTGACCTGTTTGGGGAGGGGGTTTGAGGACTGGAGTTGTCCACCACTGCCTTAGGCTGCGTCCATAGAGGGGGGAGCCGCGCTCCTCCGCGCTGACGCGATTGGGAGGCGGGGGCATGGCGTCACTGGGCCAATAGCCCGCGAGGCGCCGACGTCACGGCGCCGTGACGTTGACGCGGCTTTGCTTTGATTGGAGGTTTTCAGCCGACAGCGCGCTCAGAAACAGGTTCTGTTGTCGGCTGAAAATCCCTGCGCCTCAGCACGCCTGCAGACGCTCGCGGGAGCCCCCTGTCAAGACATCCTCATTGATGATGACGGGGCTCATCGCGGAGCGTCCGTGTGGCTCCCTCCCTCTATGGACACAGCCTTAGGCTACAGCCCTGGTGTCGGCGCTACACGTGGCCTGCAGCTCTGTTCCCTGGTCTGTGCAGAGCTGTGGGTAGGGTGGGGGGGGGGGGAGAGGAGAGGAGTGGCGTGATGGGGATGTGGTGGGAGGCGTGACCATGAGGTCACCTGGCAGGTTCGCCCTCATTGGCTGAACTGCTTGGGGGGCGTGGTCAGCACTCCGTCAACTGTCTTCAAAAAAATCTGGGCGGCCAAGGCAGGAAGTGGGCGCATCCCATTCAGGGACGGTTCTTATCCCCGCAGCGCACACCATAGCACGCGCTGCAGCAGGCTGCGGGGACCTTCCCGCCTTGCACACACACATACCTGTAGAAGAGGGAATCCTTCTTTTTTACACATGAAACACACACTGTAATTAAAGATGTTACTGTAAGCTTGGCTGAATCTTTTTAAGGAAGCGGATTACATTCAAGTTGTTTCCATAAGCTTATTTTTCTGTTGGAATGCTCCTTTTTAAGAGATATTTTAACAAATGATTTTTTGTTTTTGTTTTTACAGAAAAATACGAGCAGCGACGGTAGTTTGAGCAACAGCCATTTGTCTCCCCCAGCCAAACGCTCTTGCAAACATGCAGAGCCTGTTTGTAACGACAGCCCAGAACCATGCGCCATCAAACCGCGAGAGGGATGGGGCATTGCAACCAGGCGATCCAGGTAAGCGTCATTGCGCTGGTCTTGTGCGTAGAGCACCCCGTTTGCAAAAAAAAACTTAATTTCGAAAGATGAAAGGACTTCACACCCTTTACACTGGTGTCAACCTGCTGGCTGGGCTGAAATACAAATAAAATATTCTAATATCATTGATTATCGAAAGTCTACATCAAGAGTGGCCAACTCCAGTCCTCAAGAGCTACCTACAGGTCACTGAGCAACCTGTGCTGAAGCAGAGAGATCCTGAAAGCCTGACCTGTTGGTAGCTCTTGAGGACTGGTAGCCCCTGGTCTGCACTGACTGCATACATAACACGTGGGAAAAAGAGAGAGGCAGGTATGTGTATTCTTTGCATTATCAGGAAATCAACAATAACATGTTCGAGATGGTGATACTTGGTAGAGGGTTTTTACTTTGCTACTAGTTCAATGTATGTGGGATTTAACATACCGTTAACAACGGAGGATGTTTATATTGATATTTATTAGGCTCTTATGAGCATAACTCTTTGAATTACATGTTGATCATTTTATAAGGAAAACTAGTCCTCTCCTTTTTATTAAGTAATGGTAGAAGGTGGAATTGTTGACACGTCTCTCAGCCCTGGGAGACTGTTCTTTCGTGGGCAAGTTTAAACATCAGACAAATTCCAAAGCGATCATCACTTTTTCAAGGAATACAACGCTGCATACAGTTTCTTAAAATACACATGCAAATTTTATTAAAATAAAAATATATTAACTCGTTATGGCTTGTAACATTAGAGCAAAATGTTTTCTTTATGGTTACTTGATACATTTTCTTTTGTTTCTTAAGATTGGTTGCTCACAGTCTGCCATACTTTTTGTCACAATGTATTTTAGGTTAACGTCACAGGCCGGTGCTACATTACCAAACAGCCGCAGTAGTCTATGTAAGTATTTTCATTGATACTTTGCTCGTTTATTCGTATAGGTTAGAGCAGCAAAACATCTTATTTAAACAAAAAAAAATTTAATGTTTAAATCAGTTCTGTATTAGATAATATTTACTATATATATATTTATATACTGAGCATCCGTTGATTTCTCTAGCAGGATTTAGCCCTCCTCCCCAGCAATGCAAGATCTTTGCAACAGTTTCCTGTTTGTGATCATTTGTTGCCAATGTTCCCAGCAGTTTGAGCTGTAAACTGTAATAATAGATAATGTTACCGTAGCAATATAAGGATACATTGTAGCTGCTGAGTTACACTGACTGAAGCAGCCAGTCTGTTTAACACACAATACAGATTTTTACAGATTTAGAACACAACAGCAGACGATTGGCAGCTTAGGTACGAATGAAGAATTATACATTGCCACATGCTTTACATGTACAAATAAGAAAGAAAAAGCGGTTGGGGGGAGCGTATTATTGCTACTTTAACATTTTGACATGTAAAATATTTTTATTGACTTCTATACTGTATGGAAGAGATGTGTTTGCCTGGCTAAATACTTTGTAAAAGGCCTACTGTACAGTTGTCAATATGGTTTTTCTAAAATCTAGTGAACAGGAACAACTCGTTCTCCTTTGAGTAATATTTGTCCTAGCTCTAACTAGGCAGCAATAAATCCCATTTAACATGTAATGCCAAGAGCAAGTATATTAAAAGGAGATCTTGCCAATAATGTTTGTTGCCTTCTTTCAGCTCTTAGAAGCCACCCATGTCTCGTTGAGAAGGAGGGAAGTGGTGACCGCTCCTGTATTAACGGTGGCATGGAAGTTAGAAGAAGTTGCAGATCAAAGAGCAACAGATTTGAAAGCTTGAATCAGAGTTTACTGTTTGATCAGCTTGTGAACAGGTGTGTGTGTGTGTATACATATACAGCACGTTACTGCTACTTACAACGATTATACCAAGGGTTGTGTAAACTTGGAGCTGCTAGTGAAGTGTGTTTTAGACCCTGCATTATGCAAAGTAATGACTATATTATCTATGTGAGGAGGAGATTCCATTCTCATTATCTACAGTTGTCTTCTGTTCTTGTCCTTGTACTGTACTATACTGATAAAGTATAAGTCTGACCGCACCATTGGGACTTGAGTGCTGCCGGATTATTGGATAGTCTGGACTATTGGAAGTCACTCCTAGCAAAGGCACTTTAGGACTCTTTCACTTCACCTTTTTACATGTTCTACATTAGTATAATATTTATAGCCTACATAATAATAAACTTTAATTTTGTGTATAAACTACTGTAATACAGTACTAACGCAATACCTTCAAAAACAGTATTTTACTGACCAATATTTAGAGATTACTTCAGAAATGACGCAAAGCAGCAGATTATAGTACAGAATTCACGTACTAAACTTGGTGTATTCACGTTTACACTAAAAACTTGCTGTAGCTGCACTTCTAATCATCTGATCAATCCATTGTGCGTCAGCTTTATTTGCCACAGGGGATGGGTCATCAGGGTTATCTTTACTTTTGACTTCATCATCCGAAGAAGAAGCCATTGGCATATCCTGGGACTCGGCATCGGAAACAATAATTGAATGAGGAGTTGCTGAAGTCAGGTTACTGGAGTTCAAGAGACCTTCTGTGATGCTCGCTTAAACATGTCTCTGAGATCTGCCTGCTTAGTGAATGCTGCTTTTTTCTGATAGAAACTATTCTGTATAATATGCAGGTTCGATTCTGTATAATATGTATACTATGTTCATTACATCTGCGGCATTGTAGTGACTGTTACACTCTGCAAATTCAACAAACTTTTGAATAAACTCCTGTAGCCGGACGCCAGATATATTTGCATTTGGTCTTCTTCCTCCCCCTCCCATTTCCCGAGGGATCTCGGGATTAACAACACTGAATTCATCACTTAAAACTTCTACTACTGGGATGTCATTATCTGCATTAACCCCTCTCCTCCTCCTTCTGTAAGTTTGCTGACCAAATTCTCAGCGGGAGCATTTTCAATCATTTGGAAAATTGTATTGAAAGGGCGTTTCCAAAACCTTAAATCCCTCAAACTCTTCCTCATCTGAAGAATAATCTCCAAAAATAACACTTGGCCATCATTTTCGCCAGGCTCTTGGTAGGGTTACACTTTGTACATCTTTCCATGCTAAAGCTGCAACATAAATAGCATCTTTAATATTGAATGAAGACTGAAACTCTTGTACACTGTAATCAAAGTTCACAAATTGGCGCTCACAAAATCCCCTGTAGGCAGTCTTGAACTTCTGAATCACTACTTGATCCATTGACTGTATCAATGGTGTGACGTTTGCTGGCAGATGTGGCAAAGATATTCTCACAAATAATTTCTGAAGCCGGAGGATGAGCCCTACAATTGTCTAACAAAAGAATAGCCTTGCTATCAGCAAGCAAGCCTTGTTTGCTAAGGTTCTTTCACTGCGGGCACAAATGATTAAACAGCCCGTGAAAAGCCCTGCATTCATCCAAGCGTTTGCTTGGGCATTATAGATAACGGGCACATGTAGGATACCTTTGAAGGCCCGAGGCTTCTTGAATTGACCAACAACACAGTTTCATTTTATGTGAACCAGAAGCAATGGCACAAACAAGAACCGTGAGCCTATCCGTATTCATCTTGAAACCACCAGCATTGTTTTTCAGCTCCACCAACTAAAGTGCTGTTGCGCAAACAATGCCATAAGGGCTCAGTTTCATCACCATTGTAAATTTGGCAAAGCGATCAATTATGTTATGCTCCTCAATTAAAGTATCAAAAACCTCGCTGTACTTTTCTGCAGATCTTTGCTCTCTGCAAATATCACGCTTCCGGATGCCATGGCATCCTTTAAAATTACGTAGCCACCCTACAGAAAATGTATGAAAGTCCCATAAGGTATCTGGGGCTCGAGTGTTCTGACAATGGGAAAGAAAAAGCTGTGCTGATAAAGAACATTTTCTTAGTAAATTCTTCTTAAGTATTCTTACTAAAAGAGTATTCCTTTACATAGTCCATATACAGCATAAGGATGTGGGGCTAATTATAAGCGAAGATGGCGCCGACCTGGCCTTTCTCTATATGAGAGTATGCAACATCCAGGATATAAACTCCTTGAGTATGCAAACATAGCCCCCCTTATTTTTGCAAACAGGCTGTTGAATAAACAATGTAACTCGCATGTTGCTGCGTGAGGTGTCCTTAGTTCCATAAAGTTGACCGTAACAGGAATCCTCTGGTGTGCAAATCCGCCGAGTTGCAGGAACAAAATTGAAAAAGGATGTGACACCACGGACAGAGGGCGACTTGAATATCAAAAAGGTTTATTCGATCATGTAGAATAGAGGTGAAACGAACAACCTACATGTAAAAACATGAAACATGTGAAACATGTAGGTTGTTCGTTTCACCTCTATTCTACATGATCGAATAAACCTTTTTGATATTCAAGTCGCCCTCTCTCCTCATTTGGATGGTGGTGTCACATCCTTTTTCTATTTTGTTCCTTCAGGAAATGTACACAGGTCAGTTCTTTGCATTTCATGCTGAAACTCCTTTGCTTTTTCAATTGGCATAGGCCCTGTTACTGGCTTTCCTTCAGACCGCTTAGCCGTAAACCACTTCTACAAAACAGCATGTAATTGAGACAACTTAGGCTTTTTTTAATGTTTGTCGCATATCACTACCTCTTGTGGAATCTGATTCAGCAGGAAATAATCACAATTGTTCCTTGGGTTTCTTAATATCATAGATTGCAGATTCGATGTTGAACTCATTCATAATAACACTTCGATTCTCGCCCTTTTCAAGCCGTTTTAAATCCAATTTCTGATGTACTGTCAAGGTTACATGCTTTCTTTTTGCAGCTCTTTTACCTCTGCTCACGTTAGAAGATATTATATAGCGATATTATGTACAGCAGAATGGAAAATGGCGGACCAGAATGCAAAGCAGCAAAGGACTCCTCTCGGTACTGAGTGAGCCGTCAGATGCAGGACTATCAGGCGTTCCGAACGATAGGATAGCGGACCATCGGAGTTCTACTGAGTTTAAGCCATAAAATGCGACACATCTGCTTGGGACTAAAGTCTAAAATAAAAAATGAGTCCCCTTTGGCACATCGTAAAAAATTGTGCAAATTGCTTATTTTTTCTCTCCAAATCCCTCTATTCTTAAATATCTACATGGTCTTGCAATTAACGGACAGGGGGCCTTGTTGAAAATAAAGGCGACCAGTTATATGCCGGGGTACGCAGGTTCCCACATGGACCCGTTCATGGGCAAAGTTTCAACATGGCTTATTCCCACAATGTATACGCAAAGGCCTCTAGGTTAAGATCTAGCATGAGGAAATAGTGCTCAATACTATAACTGCTCTTCTATTTCCAGGGCAGGTTGGGGAACCTATTACCTTCACCCTATTAAAATGCAGGGATCAGACCACTACCATCTCCAGGGCCAGATATTCCCTCCCCCCTTACAATTCTTCTACTTGTGTTCAGTGCCTGGAATTGATCTTGCATTTGCTTGATTACCCAATGTTCAAACACTACTTTGCTTTATCTTTTTTGTAGCACTACTCCTCTGCTTCAGATACTTAGAAATGGATTCATGAAGCGTTGCACTGTTAACTTGAATGGCAGTTATTGCTTGGTGTGAGTGCTTCCCCCCCCATCCTTCACAGACCCCATTAAACCCTAGTGAATCTGCCCCTTCAACACATCCTAAACCTCTAAATGCACATCTTGTGGTGCCGCTGCTTAGAGCTGCCTTCATGAGACTGGCAGCAGTGGTGATTAACAGGTCAAGTCACTGCCGCGCAGCTCTGTGAGCCGAAGGAAGGGTGAATCCTCATAGGAGAGCAGGAGGCAGAGGACGCGTGTGGGCTGGGAGCGGAGATAGTCGGAAGGGGCAGAACTAGTCTGAGTCGTCCTGTACCCTGTGTGACTGCGAGTCACGCGCGCACATACGTACACAGTAACACAGAGCTGCTGAGGGGAGTAGCTCTCTTCCCCCCCTGCCCCCCATCCTACTGCTATATTTAATATTTTTATCCACCGCTGGTATTTATCACCAACTGTGATAAATAAGCATACAATGAATTACCAGAAGTAATACTGTACTAGATCTCCACTAGACAAAAAAAAACACTCAAACATCAAGTCACTGCTCCCAAGTAGCTTACAATGTAAAAGATCGCTTAGTGCTTGCTACTGGTCATAAGTTCCTCATTTAGATGTCTTCTTAATGATGAACAGATATCCCTTATCCAAATTATTACCATCCACTAACGATCGGGTGATATGACACGCAGCGACCAAACTGTTTCAGTTGTCTATATCCTTTCATTGATAGCACCTTTTATAGGGCACAAATATTAGCACGTGTAAGAGTTACTTTGCATATTTTATGTGTGATCATTAGCGCTAATGTGTGCCTGGTGTATATGGGTCAAGGGCCAACAACAGGCCAGGTTTTAAGGCTATTCCTGCTTCAGCACAGGTGGCTTAGTCTAAGACTGAGCTTCTGATTCAGCCACCTGTGCTGAAGTAGGGATTTCCTATAAACCTGTGGTGGCCATTGAGGACTGTAGTTGGCCACCTTTGGCCTACTTGATTTACGTTACATACAGTATTTACTTGTGATGTGTTTATAAGCATATAGAAGAACACTTCCCGTCTTCTCGTTGCAGTACTGCTGAAGCGGTGTTGCAAGAAATGGACAACATCAACATCAGACGGGGCGGGAAATCTAAAGAGGTGGAGCGGTTGAGAATGTGGACAGATACGGAGTTTGTGAGTGTTCTTTCAGCCTATTGTTGTATCAAAAATGTATAAGGACTGGATCAAAATCTCTTCCGTTCTATACGCAGTGCAGTCGTGTGTTTGCAAATTCATTAGATGATTTTGAATCCTGTTTTTCCTTAGGGCTGAAATCCAAAGATCTTTTCAGGCGACAGTAGCATGTTTTTATTTATTTTGCATTTTAACAAAAAAAAAAAGATTTCATCAAGGTCCAGGTTGAGTTACAATAAATAAATAAAATAAAAGCACTGCGGTTTGCAGTTTCCTATCACTTTTTGTCTTTAGCATAAAACAATTACAAATGTGACCAGGCCCATTGTTGTGTATGATAACCTAATGTTGTAGATTTTATGACTAGTTCTCCACAGTGCACATACTGTACACTGTAATTCAAAATTCTGTATAAGTAAACATATGGGGTTTGGGGGAATGATTGCTTATTTCATTTTTTTTTAGCTGTGACAAATATAGTATTGTAGTTAGCAGCTGAACTTGATAAGGGAAGGCACCCATGATATAAACCTCCGTGGTATAATCCTATAGAGCGGTTTTGCACATTTGAAGGCAAGGTTGGTCTAACGTTTACTTGCACCGTAATCCTCCAGGGTCCTTTATCAATCTTCCTTCTATAAACCTAATGCAAAAAAGCACAAGATTTTTTAAAAATAAAAATCTCATTGAATTTGAGCCATTATTGCAGCTGTGAGACTTTGCTGAATAGGCACAACTTTAATATTAAACATATGTAATTATGACACGATCACGTGATTTTTAGGAAAACATGGATATGTACTCCCGCGTAAAGAGGCGAAGAAAAAGCCTCAGAAGAAATGGCTATCCAATCAAAAACCACCATGAGGAATCTAGTGAAGGGGAAGAGGAGGTTTCAGAAGGTAATAGATTTATTATGACCTATGCTTTTCAAAACAATCTGTTAACTATGAACTGTATCCTATTTAGCTTTACTTGGAGAGGTGCCCAGTGGGTTTCAGCATGTCTAAAGGGCCAGTTTTGTATCTTTAAACCTAACCACTCTGCAAGGTGCAGCATATTGAAGGTCTCTGTCAGCAAGGCCGTAAAAGCTAAAAGAAGTGACGTGGGCACACGTGAGAAATGTAAATGCGTTGTGATTTTGTAATGGTAGTTCCATCTAAACAGTAAAATGCTTTCTCTCGTCAAGAAGCCTAAACCATAGCGAGCACAACAAATTCATCTGTGGCGTCTTAGAACGCACACACAGATACTCAATACATTGAATAGGGACCAGCTATGGGCACATCGTTTGCCCCCACATATACAAATGTATATCTGGGCTGGTGGGAGGAAGTAAAGGTCTTCACAGAAACTAAGCAATAATATGCGAAATACATTGATATCTGGTTAAGGTATATTGACGACATACTAATTCTATGGAAGGGCAGTGAAGAACAATTTGAAGAATTCACAGAAATCTTAAATTCAAATAATCACAACCTAAAATTGACAACTGAAACTCCATTTCAATAAACTTTTTAGACCTAACCATTGACAAATCACCCGAGGGACTTCTATTCACAACAACCTATAGAAAACCTAAAGCCGCAAACGGCTATCTAAGGGCAGACAGCCATCACCCTCAACCCTTGATTCGAGGTATACCAACCTGCCAATTTTTAAGCATTTGAAGAACAAGCCACTACAATGAAAAATACATTCCTAGACGAGGGCTATCGTTCTAACCAACTAAAGTAGGTCTAGAATAGGGCACGCAAGGACTCTAGGCAATTCTTATTAAAAGACAGAACTCAAAAAGATCTAGAAACAACTGTAAGATGCATAGCTACCTATAATAGGTGATGGAAAGAATCATTATAACACTGGCATATTCTTCTGGACATTCAGAATTTGAAAGGGGTTCTAAATGAAAATCCAAATATAGTATAGAAAAGATAAAAAACAAAACAAAAACTAAAAGACATTCTAGTACATAGTTCTTTCTCCCAGCAGACAACTGATCTGGTTTCAGAAGCAAACCATACATAGGATGCCATAACTGTAAGGTGTTTGAGTATATAACACAGAGCCAAAATGTCACCAACTAGGATGAATCTAAAAGGTATTATCTTGAACATTTCACAAATGTTAAAACGGAAAGAGTGAGATATATATATATATATATATATATATATATATATATATATATATATATATATATATATATATATATATATATATATATATATATATATATATATATATACTCCCCTGCAAATAGATCACGTTTAATTATTAACATTAAACAGTATTTTCTAAGGAATACAAATTGAAAGTTATGTTTTTATAGAAGACCTACTCGTGGTTTTCTACATGTATTGAAAGCAGGTAGTGTCTGGATATGAACTGCTTTCATTTCCGCTCCGTGGGCCCCTTTTTTCCAAAGACACCAGGGAAGATACTGCTGGTACTGTTCCCCCTCCAGGGGAAACAAAATTGAGGTTTTAATCTCTTGCATCTTGCGGGTCAGTAGGAAGCCGTAACGTCATTTAAAACCTACATGAAGTAACGGCGGCACCTTCTCCAGTAACTATATTGGGCGTCAGGAGTCACGGGGCTGAAATTAATGGGGTTTATCTCTGGGTGTCCCCTTCCTCCTATTCCTGTAAAAGAGGGTGTCCGGAGGGGAACAGCTCCTTTGGTATCTGAGCATGTTTTTTAATAGTTTGTGGGAAGCATGGCAGAAAAATGGGCTATTGGTGGTTTTAACTCCCCCCTAGTGTTTGTATAGGGAACTGTGCTGATCTGTTTTATCCTGCCAGAGTCCCAGGAAGAAGGTGAAGATGACGGGGATGAAGAAGTTGAAGTTGAGGGAGAAGAAAATGACCGACCTTATAACTTGAGGCAGCGGAAAACAGTGGAGCGATACCAGGCACCTCCTATTGGTAAAATATACCGACGTCATTCAAATGTAGAATAAATGCTAGTAATGGTCCATCGATGGGATGTCGCATTGTACCACAAGTGAAAAAGGATTGTGCCCCTAGTTCACAACTGGTCTACATGGGTTACAAAGTTTTTGAATGTTTGTGGTGCAGAATTGTTTTATTGTTCACTCCAGGGCATCCCACCAATTACTTGTGATGTGAAGACATCTTAACAGCAGTTGTGTTTTAACATTTGGTACATTTTCTTCATATATCAGTAGAACTTCCTTCAAGTTGTCTAAAATTGGCATTTGGCAAAGAATTGGTTTCACAATATTTTAACCTAATGTTTATCTGTATGTGTACTTAATATCCCTACTGTAATATTTTTGTACTTGAGACCCTGTTTTTGTTTTTAAGCTAATCAGAAACGGTGGGCCTCTCAGAACCAAACAGCGTTATTTTTAGCTTGGAGAACTTTTTCTTTCCAGAGATTATGTGCATTAGTGAGCACTATAGTTTTAGTTTACTTTCTGCTAATGAGAGAATCAAGAATGATAAATATTTTTTTTAATAAAGTGTGAATCTATATATGTTTTTTTTCTACAGAGCCAGCACATCAAAAAAAGAGACAAAGCACTTTGTTTGATACCCACAGGTCTCCTGCAAGAAGAAGCCATATCAGGTGCGTGCACAAACATGCCAACAAAGCAACTTTCTGGTTACTTTATGCTAAAAAGGCGACATATTCACTGAATTTCGTTACATCATGGCAAATAAAGTGATATTATCTAAAATCAGAACAGACATTATTTTCTCTGAAGGAATGTCGTATATCACACGCAATAATAGAATTTAGGCTCATTTGCATATAATTTAGATTAACACAATGCTTTTTCCAGGACTAAAAAATGGTTTAGTGTCACAATATCTTCATTTGGTGAATACTGGTGCTAACTTGGTTTAACGGCACAATATACAGGCTAACGGAGCTTAGTGACTCTGGGCCTCAGTTTGCTATTTATCTTGTTATTGCAAAGCTTTAAAAATATTTAATTATTGGGGCTCTGCGCTGCCAGCATATTGTTTACGATTTAGTGCCATATTCACTGAATTGAATATGCCTGTGACATGGTGACTAAGCATTGAGGCACCCAAAGGGTTAGTGATTGGGGCTGCTTTGTTTGTTGTAATAAATGAATTAAGTAGAAATAGCAGTGTTAGTCCAGTTGCAATAGTGCAGAGTAAATAAGTACTTCATTATTGGGTGATACGTTTTTTTATTTGTACTAACAATAGATATTATACGAGCAGCTTTCGGGAGTTCTCTTTCTTCCTCAGGTCAGCAATACTGATTTACAGAGATTCCATGAGCTTAACACAGATGTAAAAACAGAAAATCAAGATAGCCATCTAAGGCAGAGAAGGAATAAACAGACAGGGCAATAAATGGGTTTAAGGGATTTGAGACACAGGAACATACATCTTGTGCAGGATAAGCATGGATTTTTTTTTTCCAGCCGGTAAATCAGTATTGCTGACCTGAGGAACAGAGGAGAACTCCCGAAAGCTTGTTTTATATTATCTATTGTTGGTCAAAATAAAAGGTATCCCCTAATATGGAAGTACTCGTAAATAAATGAGGAATTGTGGTATTTTGGAAGCATCCTTATTCTAACCTGTGCAGCAACCCCCTGAGCAAGAGTGTAGTCTTGTAAAGTTAAATATGTTTTTTGTAAGTGTACAGTATATTTGATCATGTTGCCAACATTTGGATCTGTACTTGAGTTTGGAACAGTGGCTTTCAGGAAGGATTCTTTTGAGGCAATCCAAGCAGCTTAAAAAAAAAATAAAATATATTTTTTGTTTTAATTTATGCAGCCTTTGATTACCTTTATTGAAAATTAATTATCTAAGTTGCCGATTGATTCATTCCCCCATGTAGGAAATTGCTTGGATTGCTCTTTTGAGATGTCTGCTTTAATGAATGAAATTACATGTACAATGTTGGTGTAATTGTGGTTGTTAGATAATTTCAGGAATACAAGGCAACATTAATCCTTAGTGTAGCTATTGCTGTGTCCCACACCTACTTTCTTTAGGATCATCTATTTACATAGTAGAATGATGGGCACAATTTTCCAAACTAGTGCGTTCCTGTAGTGTTTGTCATTGGCTGAGCTTCCGATTACGCCACCCGTGCTGAAGCAGGGATATCCTTAAAACCTGTCCAGTTGCTGGTCTTTGAAGACTGGAGTTGGGCTTCCCCTGTGCTAATGATGAATAGAGCTAGGTAAAATCTGCTCTGCCTGGTTCAGCGGATGGGGACTCGTTCTTATAGTTGGAATTCTCTTGGAGCGGTTTTGATTGCTTTACCATGTTTCTTTTTCAAGAGAAACACGCATTTCTGTTATTAGGGACATGATTCTTATGTATATTAAATTGCAATAAAACGCAACAAACGACCATTTTCTTACTTTTGCTGCATGGATTTGCCTGCAGCAATTCTAATAGAGCAGATTTGTCCAGACTGTGATATACCACTCGGCATAAAAGGAGCCATCTCCCAGTTTTGGTTTCCTGTTCGGAATGTTTACCCTAAATGATGGATTTATAGGGCATACTGCGCGCCTCTAGCATGAATACATTTTGAGTACTTTGTTACTTCTCTAGAGAAGCTATTATTGAGCCAAACATATATGCATGCTTTGAAATCATTTAGACTCTTCGTGGAGACCTATAATCTGTCCCCCCTTGTAGGCTTCACACTGCATTGTTTATGATTGTCAGTTAGTATTGAAGTCACTTTCTAGCTAGTGTTCATAAGATGCCGGCTATGAAATATACAGTGTTTCCCTGAATCTGTTCTCTGTGGAAAAGAAAGCAAAGCTTATTTAGAGCAGGATCGCATTCTGTGATATTGAATATCATTTCCCATAGTACTGGGGTGGCCAACTCTAGTTCTCAAGGGCCACCAACAGGTCAGGTTTTCAGGGTATCCCTGTTTCAGCACAGATTGAGCCACCTGTGCTGAAGCAGAGATCCCTAAAACCTGACCTGCTGGTGGCCCTTGAGGACTGGAGTAAGCCACCCCAGTACTATGGGAAATGATATGTAAGTAATAATCCCAGAAGAACAGGGCATATCTGGCCAATAATGACCTGGCTGGAAGAGGTGAAGGCCCGAGGCGAAGCCAAGGGACTTTAACCCAGCCAGGGCATTATTGGCCAGTAACGCCCTGTTCTGAGGGGATTATTACTATTATAGGCTAAATGTATTTTTTATAAAATAATAGACACTTTTGTAAAGATATATAAGAGAAGAGAGGTGAGGGGGTGGGGGAGAAGAGAGAAAGGGGAGGGAGGAGAAAGAGGGAGGGGGGGGAGGAGGAGGAGGAGGAGAGGAGACGTGAGGGGGGGGGGGGGGGGAAGAGGTGAGGGGTAGAAAGCCTGCATGTGCTGCGTGAGAGAGCCTGCATGTGCTGCGTGAGAGAGCCTGCATGTGCTGTGTGAGAGAGCCTGCATGTGCTGTGTGAGAGAGCCTGCATGTGCTGTGTGAGAGAGCCTGCATGTGCTGTGTAAGTGAGCCTGCATGTGCTGCCGTGCTGTGAGAGGAGAGGAACAGAGATGCCTCGCTCTCCCTGCATTGAAGTAAGGCTTTCCCTGGTGCTCTCTGCTGGGGGGGGGGGGGGGGGGGGAAGCAAGGCTTTCCCTGTCACTCTCTGTGGATGTGCATATGAAAGTAAAAGTGCTCAGATATCGCTTTTCCTTGTTTATAGACTGGCAAGAAGGTTGAAAATAAGCAGTTTGAAGAATATAGAAACCAGATGTATTTATTTGTGAGGCTCAGAGTGGTAACATTTGGAAAGTACAGACTTTATAATGTTAATGTAAGTAGTGTAGCAATTATTGTAAGGCAATTATTGTAAGTATTGTAGGCAATTATTGCATTCTTTCAGCAGTGTTTTTCAGCAGGGGTTCCTAGGAATCCTTGGGTTCCATGGACATCCCTAAAAAGTTCCCTGCATGGATTTCTAATCCATGAAGTGATAGGAATGTTCTTAGTGTGGAAATGCGACCATTACAACAAAATTAAATGGTCTGCAGAAGTCCTGTCTTCTCTCCGGGACCCCCTGCTACCCAAGATACTTGCCTCAGTACGGGGTGCCTGTTGCATCTCCTGGGTCTAGCTGGGGCTCTAGTAATGGCAGCTTCAATGCTGCTCTGTGCCAATAGGAAGCAGTGACGTTATCTTTTGTGGCTTCCTATGGCTCACGTGACATTTATACTGCACCGAGATACCAGCACCCACTATGGAGGTAATTATTTTGTGGAGCAGGGGTCCCGGAGCTGAAATGAACGGGGTTCGCCTCCGTAGACCCCCTGCTTCAATACTATGTTTAAAAAAAACCAAAAAAAAAAAACCTCATAGATTGGACTTCTTTAAAGCTGTGGATAGTCGTTTCCTGCTCACGTATCTGAACTGTTGCCAACATGACATTAAAGGTTTAATGTTTCAAGCCTCCTTACCCTACCAGCCCTTTTGCTTGACTTTTATGTTTGTGTTGACTTGATTATTTCTTTACAGTGGGTTTGAATTAATTTCTTCAATGACTGACTGTTTCCCCGCAAGTGCTGCAGCAGTTGGGGGAATAGAAAGGTTTTCTTATGCTAGACTACAGAAAGTGATGGAGCACCTTTAATTGTATATTTCTTCTCCTGCATGAGGTTCTTCTGACTTGTCAACTACTTCTGAATAACTCTAGTATTAGAAAATACATGAGACTACTTGCCCTATTTTTTTATTTTCTTGTTGAAACATTAGGCCATAACATGGACTTTGTTTTTTCTTTGTGGGGTTTCTTAATCTACAATTCTTATTTAATAGACGAAAGAAGCATGCAATTCACAGCAGTGACACAACCTCCTCTTCAGACGAAGAACGATTCGAAAGAAGAAAGTCTAAGAGTATGGCCAAGTCAAGAAACAGGTAGTGTGTGTGTGTGTGTGTGTGTGTGTGTGTGTGTGTGTGTGTGTGTGTGTGTGTGTGTGTGTGTGTCAGAACTTACAGGTGTGGTTATATGGCATGGACTGAATCGAAGTTGGGCTCATGGTCACTAATAAAAAAATATGAATGTGTTGCACTACAAGCAATAATAAGAAGCTGATGAATACTTATACCTCCTTGTTCGTGGTAAGACCTGCTGCTCTCCGCGATGTCAGAACGTCTTGAAAGAAAAAGGGCATTACGGATTTGCTAAAGGAAAGATATATTTAAGGCAGAACTTGTGTTTTCAGCTGTCGTTGCAGCCTGGTTCAAGGATAGACGAAACGTCGCTATATATATATATATATATATAGATATATATATCTATATATATATATATATATAGCGACGTTTCGTCTATCCTTGAACCAGGCTGCAACGACAGCTGAAAACACAAGTTCTGCCTTAAATATATCTTTCCTTTAGATATAGATATATATATATGAACAACAAAAAAAGAAAGCGCCCGATCCTAGTGCAATATGAAAAAAAACACTTTTAATACAAATCGATTAGGTCCAACAAAAATACACTCACAAACAAATAAAAGGTAAAAGCATGTTATGAGTATACTCATTCGCCTCCACGTGCTGCTGTAACTCCGTTTGTAGACTGCTCACTCTTGGGTGAAGTGTCTGCTTCTCCAGTAGCCCTTATCGGTGCAGGAACTGTGAGAGTCTCTGGAACCGTGACCCGGAAGTGGGATCAAATGCCAGGATGGTGGGTATAACCCTGAGGTTTGGTGTAGACTGGCAAGGTGTTTTTCCCTATAATGCCCACTTATATGAAGTACCCGGTTCTTGTACCTCTACTGGCAAACCGCTCCCTTCAAGAATAGAGCTCCGGTCTTTCCCGTAGTCCTCCGGTGGGTATAGGGGTTGGAACTGTAACCCGGAAGTGTAATCGCCCCCTCTGTGTAAACCGGATGCGGAGCAACGGATGTGCGACCCCGCTGTTGAGATCTTATTATACCGGCAAAGTTCCAAAGTCCTGACACAACTGTGCAAAAATAAAAGGCAGCAAAACGGCAGCGAACGAGTATTAATAAAAACTGGTCTAGATACCAATAAAAAATCCTCCCTACGCGTTTCTTCACTCAAGGTGATTTCATCAGGGGATGTATGACGGAAGTACGTCATGCTATTTATACATATGTATGGCAATCAATTAATTAAATGCTTCCAATACAACACATGATTATTTTTAATTGCTATTTTCAAAACGAAGGCATCAATATATACTTTACATGTACAATTAAACCATTCTCAATTGTTTTAAACTGATTGTGGATTTTAAATAAAGTTTCATATTACATTCAATAAAACTATTTATCCATGTCTGTTTCAGTTGGATATATATACATATATATATACACAATGTGTTCAATGAATGTTGAATTTTCATTGCTTCAATTTATTCCCATGTGTCTTTAATTTACTAATAGTACTGGGTATTAGTAGATCTTTTGTCCTTACAGACTAGGATAAAGAGTCAATTACAATTACGCACTAATGTGAGTTAATGGTTGGAGGATAGGCGACAAGGGTGGCCATCAATTCAATGATTTAAATCTGTGTTGGTCAATATTGAATAAAATAAATAATTTTATTTTTGAGATCCTTAATGTCTGGGCAAAGTACCATCTGCAATAGATGTTTACATATACCCTAAACATGGGCTATTTGGATCTAATATTATGGATATATTTTTATGGAAGAAAGGGAAGTTTAACCCAATAATGGTATTCAACCTCAGAATATTATCTTGGATTATATATTTGAATACATGTGACTCTATTATTACAAACAGATGAATTATAGATTAAATAGTGTGTAGTTATTGTAACCTAAACCATTTTAAGTGATAGAAAAGAATCGAAGACATTGGCTCACTTTGACTTTGTATCCAAAAGTCAACTTGTAAAACAAAATTGTAGAGTAATTGCACCACGGCTAGTGTGTCAACTACTGGATAAGGAGTTCATTGTGATTTTTCAATAAAGTGTATAAATTATATCAATGGTGTTATTAAATATTTGTTTATTATTATACTAGTAATATGTGAATAAAGTGTGTATTATTGTGACTATTTGTTATATATTAATATAAAAATTAAAATAATGATTCCAAATATAAGAATATTTAAACATGAATGTAATTCTAATTTGATTTATTTTGGAACTTATGTGTAATATTGTTATGGATACTGTGTGTGAATGTAATTTATTTATAAAGTGTTATTTATTTTATATAATAAAATTATTTATAAATGTGAATATTCAATTAGAAAATGAAAGAAAAAGAAAAGAACAGAAAAAAATCCGATACAAACTTATGAGAACACCACTTAGGATAGATAGAGGGAACAGATCAAGCATGTTCTACCCAGACGTATATCAGAGCTTTTAGAAAGAGTTATTATATGACCGTACTGATATCTATGCAGTCATTTAATCCAGATGGACTTAGTGAATTTAGGACATAGATCCAGTATGTTTCACGTAGGTTTAGGCTTTTGTGCCTGTCTCCACTCAATAAAGTGGGGTTTATATGTTCTATACCCATTACTTTGAGTGTCTTTGGATCTTGATTATGTTTTAGTTGGTAATGTCGTGACAGGCTATGAGTTTGTAGCCCATGTGTGATGTTCCTACGATGTTCCAGAAACCTAGTGCTCAAAGCTCTAGCTGTCCGTCCAATGTATTGTAGCCCACATGGGCATGTGATGGCATATACCACAAAGCTGGTTAGACAATTTATATTACCCTGCACAGAGTGGGTGAGTCCATTTGAAGCTGATGTGATGGAATTGGATGCATCCAAATGTTTGCAAGTGATGCATCTGCTACGTTTACACTGAAAGTTACCATTTGAGAGATTATTTTGTTCACCGGCAGTTCCTAAGCTTTTTAGTCTACTGGGTGCTAGAATTGATTTAATGTTTCTAGCTTTTTTGAAAACTACTGGTGTCCTTGTGGGAAGTTGATTCCCAATTATGGGATCATTTCTCAATATACTCCAATGGGAGTTTAGAATGGTTTTTATTTTAGAAAAAGAATTATTATATTGAGTAATGAATGATGGTCCCTCAAATGAATGTTCCCTTTTGTTTTCTACTGTCTTGTTAATCTCAAGATTTGTTTTACTTTTATCCAGTAGTGTATTTCTCTCTATTGTTCCTACCTGTCTAAACGTATTGTTTATGATGTCTTTATCATATCCTTTGTTGATGAATTTATTGACTAGGATATCCCCCTGGGCCAGATAATCCGAGTCCAAAGAACAATTCCTTCGGACTCTTAAAAACTGGCCACGGGGGATATTCTCTAGCCACTTGCCATAATGGTTGCTGTTATTATGTATATATCCGTTCGCTGACACTTTTTTAAAAAATGTTTTCGTGATGATTTTATTCTCACTATTTACACTAAGTTCCAAATCTAGGAATGTGATGGTGGTATTATTTATTTCAGATGTAAATTTTAGACCCATGTTATTGTCATTAAATGTGGAAAAGATGTCCACTAGTTCTTGTTCTGCACCATCCCACACGAATAGCAGGTCATCAATGAAACGGCCATAGAACACGAGTCCAGCCCCCAGTCTCGCATTTCCCCACACATGGATGCTCTCCCACAGCCCCATGTATAGGTTTGCGTAACTGGGGGCAAACTTCGTGCCCATGGCCGTTCCACAGATTTGCAGATAGTATAGATCTTCAAATAAAAAATAGTTATGTTCTAAAATAAATCTAATAACTTTCAGGATGAATTCTCTTTGTATGTATTCTAATTTGGTGTCTGTCTCTAATGCTTGATTGATTGCCTCTATACCTTTATCGTGATTGATACATGTATATAGAGAGGCCACGTCACACGTGGCCCATATATACGTGCTTTTCCAGGGAATATGTGAAATCAAGTCGATGACGTGTAGCGTGTCCCTAATATGTGACCTCAATTTTGCCACAATAGGTTGTAAGTAATAATCTACATACTGGGACACGCTAGACGTCATCGACTCGACACCCGATACTATGGGTCTTCCTGGGGGTGTTTTTATGTCTTTGTGTATTTTCGGTATATGATAGAATACTGGTGTTCTTGGATGGCGTTTATAGAGAAATTCAAATTCAGATTTACTAATTATACTATGTATTTGGGCATCTAACAATAAAGTTTTTAACTGTGATTGATATTCCATCAAAGGGTCTCCATCTAGTGTGACATAATGAGTCTTATCATCTAATTGACGATATGCTTCTATTATATAGGTCTCCCTATTTTGCAGAACCACTCCACCCCCTTTATCCGCTTGTCTTATTACTATACTTTTATTTTGGCTCATTTCATCCAGAGCTCGTTGTTCATTTGGGTGGAGATTTTTTCTTTTTAGAGTAGATGTTTCATCACACATTTTCTCAAAGTCACGTAGGACTAGAGTATAAAATGTTTCTATAAATCCACCTTTGGACAAATACGGAAAAAATGTGGATCTTGGAACAAACGGGGAATGTACAATGGTAGGTTCAATATTTACCAAAGGTTCATCATGAATAGTGACCATCATTTCTAGTGGATTCTGTGTAAAATGTTGAGTAAAAATGTCAAAATTTGGAACTGTTGTTTTATTATTGGAATCTACAATACAATTAGTTTCAGTTGGTATCTGTATATTTAGATTTTGTGACTGCACAGATAGCTGAGATGCCATAAGTCTAATACACTCCTGTTCTTGTGTGTTAAATAACATTTCTTTCTCTTTGCTTTTAATAGCAAAGTGTCTCATAAGAGTGATCTTTCTTATATATCTATTCAAATCAACGAACAAATTAAATTTATTTGGTGTACTACTAGGTGCAAATGAAAGACCCTTAGCCAGTAGTGACACATGATGAGCCGATAGTACAAAACTAGACAAATTGAAAATACCGTGACTTTCTGGCGTCAAGAGTCTCAGTTTGCTTGTCTCCTTTCTTTGCTGCTGTTTCCCTCCTCTTCTTCCTCGGTGTCTCGTTTTCTGCGCGGCGTTGTTGATGGTGTTGTTTGGTTCCATAAAGGGTAAATTTTCTCCTTTTTCTCCTGAGCCTCGTGTTGGCTCACCATCTCTAAAAAAGAGTCAGTATGAGAGACAGTTTTCTTATCTTTACTATGGGAAGGCTTGGCTCCATCTTTTTTCTGTGTTTTAGATGTGGTACCACTAGTGGATTTTTTATCTAGGATATTAGTTTCTAGACCTCCTAGTGGTCTTTCAACTTCCAATATCTCAAATCTATTTTCAACAGGTGTAAGTTGAGGAGAATTATTATTAGAACTCGTACGTCCCTTTCTATCCCTATTGTCAGATCTAGAAAAATGTTTGAAAACTTTTGGTTTTTCTATGTGGGTGTGATTTTGTTCTCTCCTTTGATGTTCTTTACTCTGTTCTCTTTTCCTACTGGTTTTTCGTCCATATCTATGTGGGGTATAGTGTTGGGAATTATCTCTTTTGTTTCTTTTCCAATTTCGCACCCTGTCTGTTGCATAATCAACAACATCCCTTTCAAATTTATTATCTTTCCTTTCTAGGATGTCCTCCTCATATTTTAGAACTCTCATTGATACCAGATTATCTAACTCCTTGAATTCCTCACTATCAATGTAGGGGGCAATTGACTTTTGTAAGTCTTCAATTTCTTTCTCTAGACTTAATAGCTTATCCTCACGATAGGAAATGAGGAGTCTTATGAGTGCAAATGAACAATTTTCCAACGTTTGGTTCCAGTTGGCTGAGAATTCCTTACTTGTTTCAAAAGTAGGTTTTTTTAGGACTCTCAAACCCCTTGGAACCAATTTTTTATCCAAATATTTTTGTAAAGCTAATAAATCCAGCCAATGCTTCATTTCTTCCTTTGCCAATTTCTCTAGCCCATAGAACTTGGCTTTTAAATCTATATTAATGACACCATTGTCCTCATCCTCCATTTCTTCTACAAGATTGATTTCAGTGGTGGCCATATATTGCTGCCTTCTGGCTAATCGTTCCTTACTACTTAACATCATGTTGACAAATAGTTTAAGTCTCTATATATACCTGTTATGCTGCTGTCAATAAGCGTTGATTTTGGACAATTTACAGACAAAAAAAAAGACTGCGCTCAACAGGTAATAAAGATCTGAATGTAGTTAATAAACAGTATTGATTGGCATATTTGATTGACTATACATAAATTAAATTCTAATAGAATAGCTGAATTAGTACTGGTATTTTCTAAACATGCTAAACTAAAATCAATGGGTGTAATTGTGGACCTGTATATAATTAAACTGAAATAGCTAAAACCCTAAATCACTAATACAAATACATGAAATAAGTGATATAATAATATAATAAAATACAAATTTCTATGAAAGAAAAAATATATATAAAAATAAAAATAAAAATAAAAGGTAAAAATAAAAAATGAAAAATGAAAAAAGGGATTCAAAAATAGGATCTGGCAGCTCTCCACAAGGACCAACGACCTCCCAGGAATTCATTCGCCTCCACGTGCTGCTGTAACTCCGTTTGTAGACTGCTCACTCTTGGGTGAAGTGTCTGCTTCTCCAATAGCCCTTATCGGTGCAGGAACTGTGAGAGTCTCTGGAACCGTGACCCGGAAGTGGGATCAAATGCCAGGATGGTGGGTATAACCCTGAGGTTTGGTTCCCTGATGAAATCACCTTGAGTGAAGAAACGCGTAGGGAGGATTTTTTATTGGTATCTAGACCAGTTTTTATTAATACTCGTTCGCTGCCGTTTTGCTGCCTTTTATTTTTGCACAGTTGTGTCAGGACTTTGGAACTTTGCCGGTATAATAAGATCTCAACAGCGGGGTCGCACATCCGTTGCTCCGCATCCGGTTTACCCAGAGGGGGCGATTACACTTCCGGGTTACAGTTCCAACCCCTATACCCACCGGAGGACTACGGGAAAGACCGGAGCTCTATTCTTGAAGGGAGCGGTTTGCCAGTAGAGGTACAAGAACCGGGTACTTCATATAAGTGGGCATTATAGGGAAAACACCTTGCCAGTCTACACCAAACCTCAGGGTTATACCCACCATCCTGGCATTTGATCCCACTTCCGGGTCACGGTTCCAGAGACTCTCACAGTTCCTGCACCGATAAGGGCTATTGGAGAAGCAGACACTTCACCCAAGAGTGAGCAGTCTACAAACGGAGTTACAGCAGCACGTGGAGGCGAATGAATTCCTGGGAGGTCGTTGGTCCTTGTGGAGAGCTGCCAGATCCTATTTTTGAATCCCTTTTTTCATTTTTCATTTTTTATTTTTACCTTTTATTTTTATTTTTATATATATTTTTTCTTTCATAGAAATTTGTATTTTATTATATTATTATATCACTTATTTCATGTATTTGTATTAGTGATTTAGGGTTTTAGCTATTTCAGTTTAATTATATACAGGTCCACAATTACACCCATTGATTTTAGTTTAGCATGTTTAGAAAATACCAGTACTAATTCAGCTATTCTATTAGAATTTAATTTATGTATAGTCAATCAAATATGCCAATCAATACTGTTTATTAACTACATTCAGATCTTTATTACCTGTTGAGCGCAGTCTTTTTTTTTGTCTGTAGATATATATATATATCTATATATATATATATATATAGATATATATATAATATATATATATTCATAGTGCACTTTTCTTTTGCAAGTTGTATTGCAAACAAGGCACCCATTATTTTTTTTAAACGATGTTCATTCCAGTCAAAAAATTTCATCTTCAAAAATGTTCATTTTGTAACAAAAACCATTGACGCTGAAATAGTAATGGATTAGGAAGTTTCTGGTTGATTACTCTAGTGCAATATTTTATGTCCCGTATGTAGCAAAGCTCAAGGAATAGTGTACAGTACTTCTATAGCAAAGGTGATCAAGAGCCAGGTTATAAGGATCAGGCCAGGTTATAAGAATCTCCCTGTTGAGCACAGGGGGCTCAATCACTGTGCTGAAGCAGGGGATATATCCTTATAACCTGGCCTGCTGGTCGCTCTTGAGGACTCAGGTTGGCCACCTCTGATATAGAGTGGTAGAAGGAAACCACAGATAACATGGTGTACAAAGTGCTTGGGCAGGATTGTGTTTGTAAGGCTATCCCCAGTTGTGTTGTTAATCCCACTGGTGCTGGTGTGGTTATGCAGTGTTGTTTGACACAAATATGCACTTTCTATATACACTTAATGTTTTGCGAGTCTAAGACTTTTTTGATTGCTATAACTATATATAACTATCTGTGTGTATTCTCCTCCTAGATAGGAGTGTGCATGTATTCCTGTAATGCATTTCTGCTACTTTTCACTATAATATGTTCAAGCTGTTTGCTATAATATTAAAGTGCTAGCAGCAACTAAAAACAGGGCAAATGTTAATTCGGAAATGCATTGCAATTCCCTCCAGCCTTTTCAATTTTTATTATACAAAAAAAAGAGATTTTCAAAGTTCTAGTTCTTGCGTGTAGTTTTGCACGATATTTTATTTAATGCCATCTAAACCTACGTGAATTTTTAAAACACCAGTTGGGTTACCGGGAAATCCATGTTTACTAGCTGACACTTTAGATTACACAAGAGCGTGGTCCAATTATCGCAGTCTGAATAAACAGAGCCCGTGGGCAAAACCGGAAGAATCGAACACCACACGTTCCATTTAATCCATCACTTCTTGCCACATATTCAGCGTCAACTTGTGTCTATCAAGCTTTCTTAATCACTATCACTATCCCTGTACAATTTCACTCCTTCTATAGTGGTTTTTATACCTTTTTGATAGAATGGTCCTTATGTGCTCAGTTTGGATGTTTTATACATTATATATTTGTATATGTATTATATATAAAAAAAATGTTTTCGTGATTAGAGATGTATTCATGAATGTCAATTCTTCACTATGTGGTCGACAACCTTTTTGAATGTGGGGCAGGATCATGAACTTTTTATCACCCAGTGGGCCGGCGAGCCATGTTCAAAGACCTCATCAGGAAGTGATGTTGCCTGACCTTTGACCCCAACGAATTTGCAGGAAGTGACAAGGAAATGAGTCTGGAAATGTGGTTTAAAATCCAAAATAAAAACAATATAAAAGCAACAATGAAATAATACCAAACACTTGACTAAAATAAACACTTTCGCTTCTACTCACTTATTAATGAATGAAAGAAGCATAATGCAAGTCGGCAGATCAAATCTGGAAAAGATATCAGCCAGAGTGGAAACTAATAAAAAGCAACAATCAGGTGAAGTTAAAAACAACTCACCAGTTCAAAATCACCATTTCATTACTATGTAATAATCCTGTGGTATCAATATGGACCCTCACCCATCAAGTTAGTCATAATATGTGAGGTACATTCTGATATGTGCAGGTGCTGCCACCATATTCCAAGTGCAGCTTCAAATGCCTCTCAGCAAGGCCATCTAATGCCAGTTAATGCCTTCTGTAAGATAGTCACCATATGTAAGGTACATCCTCATGTGTACAGGTGCTGTCATCATATGCCAAATGCAACCTCTAATGCCTCAGTGATGTCAGGGCCCCAGCCAAAGGACCCCACCACCCGCACTTACCTTTCTATCGCGGCTCTGGCTTTCAGCACCAACGGCGCGCTCTCCAGTCAAAGATGGCCTGTGCTTTCGCTGCAGGCTACTCCTCTTCCCACACGCGCCATGTCGGCAATGTCAAGCTGACATGGTGCGTGCGGGAACCATGTCTCTTCCCCAGCTATTACGAAGCTATGGGAACAGTGTTTACTTTCGTTTCCTGTCACAGAACCTCAGGGCTCAGAAAAGAGCCGTGTGTTGGACAAGCCTGACACTAGACACATCCAGTAGTGAAAATGTAACAAAGGGTTTGGGGATCTTCCTTTTAATCTAAACTTCAGCCTTCCTGTTCTTGTTGCATCTGATTAGTTTGTTTCAGGGCTGTGTCACTGCCCCTTTTTTGTAGTACAGTGGTGAGAATCAGCACACCAAAGCAAAAGTAGCAAAGTAGTGTTTGAGGTGCAGGGAACCCAAGGGGACCCCTGAGTCCCTTACTACCAATAGCACAACAATCGGGAGAAAACCAGCACACTTGGAGAGAAAGAAGCTGCAAATATGTCAATCAAAACAAATATTTTACTCAATCATATAAAAGACCCCATACCAAGTGAATATAGAAATGTACAAACGGTGAGCTCAAAGCAATAGCAAAGGCTATGAAAAGTAACAATGATTGCAGGGAATTCTTGGCTTAGGCTCACTAAAGGTGACTGTAGAAAAAATAGAAAAAAATTATACAGGTAAATAAAAGGGTGGATCACCCTGGGGGAGGCAACCCAAATAACAGAGGGGAAAAATTGAGGTAGATAAGGGGTGGATAAATGCTGCAAAACAAGGGCAATAAATAAAGGGGGGGGGGGGGGCAACATTTTTGGAAAACCCGTCTTCAGGCCTGTTCTTGTCTGTTCTCGTTTGTTGTGTTGCTGTCCCCTTTTTACTCCTACTGAAATGTACGTTAATCAAGTGTTCTTACATGCTGTGTACAACAGATGCTTGCCGATGAATCTGAGAGCAGAAGATCTGGCCAGTGGCATTCTGCGTGAACGAGTGAAGGTTGGAGCCAGTTTGGCTGATGTGGACCCAATGAGTCTCGATAGATCGGTGAGTTTTCTCAAAGTTTTAGGGAAACACTGAATGTTCTTACAGATGTTCAAAATGTTTATGTAATAATCTAAACTCTGACTGCATTCAGAAGTTGGCTGGCATTTACAGTAAGGGGGTAGCAATGTACTGTTAATTTTTGTTAACTTTTACTTAGAAGGAACATTTTGTTGTTGTTGAGGGAATAATTTTGCTTGTAAGTAATGTGCAAGAAAGCCATTAACGTGCAGAATGCGATTGGGTACCATTACAGTTTTCTATATTGATTCTCCGATGAAGTTGAAAAATACCTCGTGCCCACGTTGGGCTTAGAGACAAAAGATATATATTTTTTTTAATTGGCCAGTTTAAAACAAAGTATGCTGGGTTTATCATTAGACTTTATCATTTAAGGCATAACTGTAAATGTAGGACAAAAAAATGAACTAAAATAAAAAATGCACTTGCAATCGCAGGTCCCCAGAAAAAAACACTTTGTCCTGAAAAGAATTACAAGACACATTGACGAGCTCTTGATCGTTCTGGTATCGGTGGCTCATGTTGTGCCAGTTTTAATAATGTATATACGTCACTAGATTATTCTTAAAGCATGAAAACGGATGTTATGTAACCTCGGTGAACAACCTCCATGTGCTGGTTTGTTCCCATAAAACTATTGCTAATGGCAGGAACCGTTGACACCTTCTGCTGAGATTAATGTTAATTATTCCGTTTGCAGAATAGCGTTTGAGTAACCACCCACAATTGTATGCCATGAGTCTATCCTTTAGTAATTCAATGATTTGAAAGCATGTTAATGCTCGGGTACATATGGCACAAACACTTTCTCTCCCCCCAGCCCCCCTCCCTAAGAGACATTTGTGTAAAACGGGGTGTACAGAGGCAGCAGCATGGTATGAAACTTTGGGGTGGCTGCTCACCCTGATCAAATATTAAAGGGACTCCAAGAATTTCCAGTTTTCTGCCCACCTGTGCAATTGGGTAGTTGGGAGTAAGTCTGCATGTAGACAAACTGAATTGAGCTGTTGCTCTAATGTAATCAGGTTCTAACGAACTTAAAAAAAAAAAAAATACATTTTAATGAGTAAATGTTGATTTAAATGACATTCTGCAAATGAAAATCAGAGCAGTAAGCGGATTTGACCCAGTCGGCTGGGTGCGATGTCCCTAAGGTACCTCTTCTGGAAGCCCCCCTGCTGTTTGCCATTTCATAGCGGCACTATTTGCATTGACTGGGTTGGCGGAAAGTCCCCCAAATAATTTGGGGGTTTGAAATGTTGATTTTTAACGCTAAGTTAGTAATGTCGATAGACTATCTTTGAGCTCCATAACTTTCACATGGAATCTTTGACAATTGCAGTGTCATTGAAATGAATGTCGTCATGCCAGGCAACAGATTAGGGACTTCTGATACTGTGTATGGGATGGCTGAGAAGGAAAGGGAAGCCCTGGTGACTGACAGCTGGTGTGTCATCTACACACACTTACCTGCCATGCCTTTTAATTTATTGAGCTTTCTTAAACTGAGGAGCCTTGCGAATGGCAAACAGATGTAACATGAGAGGATTTTGACTTTGCTGAAGAGTGAATGCTCCTCTGTGACGTCCAAAGGAATTCAATCTATCCCACCGCTAAGATTGTACCTCCGCAGAAAGTAAAAATGTAATGATTATAACGCCTGTTCCCACAAATTGTTTGGCTTTTTTTAGAAATGGCTTTTATTAAACCTCGGTGGTGCTGCTGACGCCCCCCTTGTGAGATTTCCCATGTAAGCCTGTGCTGTGTGTTCCTCCCAGGTACGCTTCGATAGTGTCGGCGGACTGAGTCAGCACATTCATGCATTAAAAGAAATGGTCGTTTTCCCTCTTCTGTACCCTGAGATCTTTGAGAAATTCAAAATACAGCCACCCAGGTGGGTATAGCATGTACTAATGTAATGTAATAACTTGAACCTGTTCTCTACTGTCCGCACTAAATGGCATCTTGGTGTTTTTTTGCTTTTGAACATATTTTTAATGCCGCCACTCGGATATGATGATTCCTCAGTTAAAAGCTGTCCAGATTACAATATGGCTAGACAGCAGTAAAAAAACGGGCACACGGAATACAGTGTTAAACCAGAAGGTTGGAAAACTTCAGACATAGAGCGATATTTATATAAGACGATTTTTAGCCCATTCTTCCAGCGCCGGAAGTAGCAGCGCTTGGTAAATGTGGAAACCGGTTAGATTATTTACAGATTGAGTGGGTAGGAGATTCCTGCTCAGTGGAACTTAAAGCGCCCCTGTCACCCACCTGAGATCAGTGACTTCCTTTAGACTTGTGTGTCTTGGATCTATATATAGTACTGTCCATGAGAAGATTGGATATGGAGCAAAAAGACTGCAGGTCCTCATCCCACTCAACTCCAGCATCAGATCCCTTCCTGTTGCTTGGTGAAGTGGAGTATCTGCCTCCTGCTACCCAGAGAGTGTTTTTGTCCACGCCGTAGCTCCATGATTCCCTTATCTCCAAATGAGGCGTAGGGGGCGCTGTTGCTTTATAATAGAAATGGGACAGGGAAGAAATGGAAATGTTGCAGGAGACATTAGTACGAATTGTTATAATAGGAGGCTTACTTTGGCTGCAAACTATTTTTTTTATTAGAAAGGTGTTTATTCAAATGTTTTCTTTAATGAGCCCCTTGGGGAAAGGGTTAAGTCTTTTTGCAGCAGCAGCTGCTGTTATGTATGCTGTGGTTATCCAAGATGTGATCAGCGGGGAGAGGAGAGGACATTTGTGCCCGCACAGCCCTTTTACCATGCGGCATGGATTAGCTGCTCGCATAACAGATGGCGGATTCTAAAGCCCTTCTTGCTATAAAGACCTATTTGTAAAACCTGCCTCTTTAATAGATTAAACCACTCGCCTGTAGTTCGGAATAACAATCAGCTTCCACCTTTTCAGCTGCTTTTATGAAACGCCCGTCCCCGGCACTGCTGGAGGCAGCAGTGATGTACGGCATCTCGGTGTATACATGCGGGAAGCTTGCTCAGTAGCAGGAGTGGCCAATTCCAGTCCTCAAGGGCCACCAACATGTCAGCTTTTCAGGATATCCCTGCTTCAGCACAGGTAATGACTGAGCCACCTGTGCTGACGAAGGGACATCCTGAAAGCCTGGCCTGTTGGTGGTTCTTGAGGACAGGAGTTGGCCACTCCTGGTTTAACACATACGATATTGGTATCTTGCCCCCAGGCATGTCCCCATGTTAAAAACAATGTTAATCTCTAGTTTCTCAGTTACATTTATACTGTACTGGGCACTGGGGGGAGCTCCATTTTAACCTCCCAAACAGTGCAACTGCTTTTATTTCCTCAACAGAGCATTAGGTTTTAAAACTAGAAAATGGCTTTGGAAAGGGCAAGAAGAGATTAGAAAGCAAAATGGCAATCAGTGTGGCTTGTTTCTTTAAGTTTTGACGTCTATTAACCAAATTTAAAACTGGTTTAAAATTGTGAAGCGGAAAAAGTGCTGGGTAGGATAGTACATGAGATAAGAGCCTTTTGCTTTCACAGCTCCAGTTTACTGTGCTAAGTATCCTGCAATACACTGCTATGCTACACCTACCCATACCCCTCTGTGGCACAGACGGAAGCCTGGATATAAGAAGTATATGGGGTCTGACTGCACTCGAGTGTCTTTTTTTTCTTCTTTTTTCTTTATTGATCTTTAGATTTTCGTTAAATTGGGCACCAAATGAAATAAAGGGAAGTCCTTTTTGGCATACAACTACTGTAAACATGTAAACGGCTTTTCATTTTGGGTATATTCCCAATTCAGTGTTGCTTTAGAGCGTTTGTATGTATTTCACTTTACACTTTACCTTTTGAGCCCTTATGATATACCAGGTACGTCATACACACACTCCCTTGTTTCGGTGGGGGGGGGGGGGGGAATGGGGGGCAGGGAGAAGGCGCCGTGCACTCTAAAGGTTAATATGCGGCCGGCATTCCACTCGCCTATAAAAGTACGAAGGTTGAAATATTATTGATCTCTATTTTATGGGGCGTTGCTTAACAGTAAGCAGCAGCATGTTATAAAATGAACAACATTATTTTGTACTCTGTAAAATAGTAAAGAAAGTATTTGTGTCTCGTTGTTTTTTTGTTTTGCTTATAGTGGAGTATGTAAACCCTAAAGCAGGAGTGGGCAAACTCCAGTCCTCGAGGGCCACAACAGGTTTTAAGGATAGACCTTAAGGACGGGCGTTGGCGACTCTTGCCCTAAAGCGTAGTATGCCTGATGGTATTTCTCTTCTCTCTTTCGCAGGGGCTGCCTGTTCTATGGCCCTCCCGGAACAGGTAAAACTCTGGTGGCTCGAGCTCTTGCCAACGAATGCAGTCAAGGCGATAAAAAGGTGTCTTTCTTCATGCGCAAAGGGGCAGACTGCCTCAGCAAGTGGGTGGGTGAGTCTGAGAGGCAGCTGCGGCTCCTGTTCGACCAAGTAAGTTAAACAGAAGTCTTTCAAACGTGATGGTCTTTATATCAAGATTGAGTTTTATGACACTCGCACACAATGCTTACCTGAAGCGCTGTACGTTTGTGAATTTACCACAGTTACAAGAATCTAGCATTGGATTTTGCTGTGTTTTCATGTACACTGCGATCACAAGTAATGCATTCTTCCACATCTGCAACAGGTGTTTCATCTGGCAGAGCAGATTGAGATAATGGGGATCTCCCATGTATCCATGACTTCTTAATTGATGTGTGCTTGACATACACAAATATAGCAGACACTTTGCGGCATAAGAAGCCTGCAAATCATTTACAAGCAATGAATTCATGTATATATTAGTGCAGGAGTGACCAGCTCCAGTCTTCCCCCTACCCACAAAGTGGCTCAATCTGTGACCCCGTCAGCAATTGATATGTGATGGAGCAGGGATATCCTTAAAACCTGACCTGTTGGTAGCACTTGCGGACTGGAATTGGCCACCCCTGGTTTAGTGCCATCTATTTGGCATATTTGTGTAATGGTGGTGCAAAGCTTTTAATCATGACATATACACAACTTTAAAAAAACTATTCAATATGTCCACTTTTATTACTAGTTAAAAAAAAAAATCACATTTTTAAACAAGGGTATTACCCCTTTCACTGCCAGAGGTAGTTGCCACCTACCTGTGTCGCCAAGCAAATGGGCAAAATGTTGCTATACATTTGTTTAACCATGGTACCGGTGATAGACTTTCCATGTACCGGTAAAGAAATGACACATTGCAAACGCTAATGGCTCCGCACGAGACAAACTATCACGGCTGGTATATGATGTATGAACTTATTAAGTTGGATCTCAGTGAACGAGCCAAGATTATTCAAAAGATTACAACAGATTGCATATTTATTAACGTTGGGATGGCTTCATGGCTTCTGTTTCTGGAAATGCATTGGTTTGGTATGCTACAATACAGTATATGAGACCTATTCTCTGTTCAACAAATGTAAGTGGCATTACCACTTGGCTCTGCAAATGCATTTTGAGGCCGCAATATGACTAGCTCTTTTTTAATAGGGCTTTACGCAAACCTTTGGTAGTAGCTACAGAAAATCAATCCCCTCCCACTATTGGAACATTCATTCTTATGGACTTTAAAGGGCACTTTAAAAATACTTTTAGGTGGTTTTTATTGAACAGTGTAAACATGACACTTCTATTGGTCTCTCTTGGCACAAAGTGTTGGCTGCATGTTTAAGTGAAAGTCAGGATAATTGTATACGTATTGCTGGAAAAAATACATTATTCAGAGTGCCAAATGTGAACTTTCCCACCTAATGATAGTAGGATGAGTTCACGTGTAGCTGTTGCAAATCTGTGAAACCTGTTGCCATGCCCTTCAGTGCTCCATAATATGGCAGTCAGATGTCACGTTGTTACCTCTGGGGATTATCACCTTTTGAGGGGTAAAATTGTCCCCAACAATATTATTGCTTCTAAATTACCTCAATCCAGTGTCATAAAGAATCCCACCCTCTGTGTAAACTCAATCTCTACAACAGGGATCCCAGATCATATTTTCCTGTGACCAACATCCTCTTTTCTCCTGGAATGTGGGAGGGGGGTGATGGGGCACAAAAGGGCAGTATATTTAGGACCGGCTGCAGTTGAGAAGATGGCACTTGGATATCTAGTCATGCTGGGGAGAGAGTTCATTGCCTGCCCTCTGTTGCCCTGATTGTCATGGAGGAGAAGGCCACGGAGACCCTCTACACATTGTCTCCTCAGTAGCACTAGGACCAGAAAGATGTGGCTGAAGCTTTGATATTTATTCCCCCTTCTCCTTCCGGTGTTCCCCCTTCTGTACGGGTTATTTTTGAGCTGTTTCAGAACTGGACAATGACGTTATAGTGCGTGGCTAATGCATTCAAGTTCTGTCTTGGAGTTTAATCCCTTATTCCGTGTGTGTGACAGGCATATGTGATGCGGCCATCGATCATATTTTTTGATGAAATAGATGGGCTAGCACCAGTCCGTTCCAGCAGGCAGGATCAGATCCACAGGTGAGCTGTTTTCTCAGTGGATACTTTACATATAGCTTTGCTTTTTCTGAGTCATTGGAATAGTAAAAGAAAACAAGTATTATGCTATTTTGAAATCTGGGGGTCTCCGTTGCCCCAATACTTGCTAAATTGCTTTATTTTATGATTAACATTGGTACCAGATTTGCTCTTCCTACTGGAGAGCTGCAAGGTTAATGCAGTGTTGCTGGGGTTTGTTATAAGAGCTCTAATCTCATTTTAAGTACAATACTGTACTAAATGTATACAACAGATTACGTGTTTCACTAGTTGGTTCAATAAGTTGAAATTAGGCTGTTTTTGTCCATATTTTAAACATGTCTCAAAAGTATCAGTAGATGTAAAAGTAATTAAAAAAAATTCCTTTCAAAAATCATTTTGTTTCAAGCAAACCAAATTGGTCTCTGGGAAAGCGATGGCAAAAAAAGTTGTATTGAAGTAAAATAGTTTGACATATGTCCATTTGCTTTCACTTTATTGCAACTTTAATCTGTTGGTAAGAGGGACTTGGGCTTTTGTGTGATGTGGCAGGTTCCGTTCTACATGGAGAAAAGCTCATTTGTATTTGCCTCATTCCTCCAGCTCTATAGTGTCTACACTGCTTGCACTCATGGACGGGTTGGACAACAGAGGAGAAATTGTCGTTATTGGTGCTACCAACAGACTTGATTCTATAGATCCAGCACTCAGGAGACCTGGTCGTTTTGACAGGGAATTTCTTTTCAGTTTACCTGATCAGAAGGTGAGCAAGTGATGTTGCATTGTTTCCTCTTGAGTCCTATGGTGCCTCCCATATATGATCAGCCATTATGTATTCAATTGCGTGTCTTATGGACCCCAGTGATCTGAGGAAACTGCTGAACACCGTAAAAAAAAACCATGGCACTTAGAAGGTAGGTGGGTGTGTGTGGGGTGTGTGTGTTGGGTGTGTGTGTGGGGTGTGTGTGTGGGGTGTGTGTGTGGGGTGTTTAAGTCCTCCCCCCTGGGACATGCCATCCAGGTCTATCTGCAGCCAATGGATGTTCCACTGCATTAAGGTTGTTTTGCTTCAGTATACTATTAACATTGTCGTTGTGTTTATCTCTCTACTAGGCAAGAAAGCACATTTTACAAATACACACCAGGGACTGGAACCCCCGGCTGTCTGACACGTTCCTGGAGGAGCTATCTGGGAAATGTGTTGGTGAGTTCAATGGTGTAACTTCTTTTGTACCAGGACGGTGATGGGTAAATGTCAGACTACAGTAACTCAAAGGAGCCGTCACTCCTAGGACCAAAGTGTACCAATCCTCTACTGCGGTGGTCCTCCACTCCGGTGGTCCTCCACTCCTCAAGACCCCCCCCCCCCCCCCAACAGGTCAGGTTTTCAGGATATCCCTGCCTCAGCTTCTGGGAAGCTGAGATTTTGAAAACCCGACCTGTTGGGGGTATGAGAGGGGGGGGGGGGGGGGGGGAGAATGTCTTGAGGACTGGCGTTGAGAAACACCCTGCTGTACAAGTTTCTTAAGGCCGTTCTATAGTGCGGCCGCGTGCTACGCTGTGCGTGCGCACGGCAGATATAGATGGCTGAGATTAGTCAGCCCTTCTTTTCAAGGGCCGCGCGTGCACTGCAGGGGGCGGGGAGCCGACAGACAGCGGCGAAGACGGGGGAAATCGTGTGTGTGTGTGTGTGTGTGTGTGTGTGTGTGTGTGTGTGTGTGTGTGTGTGTGTGTGTGTGTGTGTGTGTGTGTGTGTGTGTGTCAATGTCAATGATTGCACAACTAAAAAAAAAATATTTATTAAACTTTTTTTTTTTCTTTAAAAAAATCTTATTTAGGACTTCCTTCACTCATAAACCTATGCATACACACATACGCAGGACTTGTAGCTCCCGGCTGTATAACAGGGGAAATCATGCGGCACGCGCGTTAGCACAGACGCGCGCGGCCGCATGAAGTATAGAACGGGCCCGAGTGTGAAAAAAGTTGATGCTATTTTTAAATTCTATACCGATAAACGTGTCGCTGATATGTACACGTTCAAAGAAAAGAAATATCTTTCCCCCCTTATTTGAATACAAATAAGTGCAGTCTTTGGGTTAAGTGTGAATATTTCCCCCCCAAAAATCGATTTATTTTGAATACGTTGTTTTAAAAGAAGTCCAGCTACGCGTGACTGAACCTGTAAAGGCAAAAAAGTTTTTGTAAATTAGTTTCCATGTAATGGATTTATTCTTGACGTTAAATGTTCTCAGTATAAAAAAAACTAATGTTTCTACTTCTGGTCTGTGTAATTCTTATCCAACCATGTAATTACTGTTTTTCACTTTTATCTCTTTAAACTAATTATGCTGCCATCGTTAGACAAAATAAAAGGAAAGTCTGGATCAACAATGTAGCTGTATATACAACAGCTTACAGTCAGCACAAAACATATTGGGTAAAGATTGTAAAAGCACTGAAAATAATGTCATTATCGAAGAGATTAAGTTTGATTTATTTTATTTTTTTAATCTAATTTTGTAGAGATAATTGGCTATTTTAAGGCAGCAACACGTGAAATCTTATGTTAAAAAAAAAATAATCAGTTCTGTAGTATAGATAATACTTGCTGTATTTTTTTGTTATTCAACTTCATACCATTTTTAATGAGTTTTAATGCATCCTTTGATTTCTGTAGCAGGTTTTAACCCACCTCCCCAGCAGTGCAAGATCTTTGCAACACTTTCCTGTTGGGGATCATTTCTTACTAATGTTTCCAGAAGATTGAGCTGTAAAGCTGTAACAGTCGATAATGTTAGCTTAGTAATATAAGGATACATTGTAGCTGCTTAGTTACACTGACTGAAGGATTGATTGAAACTGAATGGCAGCCATTGTGTTATGCACACAATGAGGATTTTGACAGATTTATAACAGGAGCAGCAAACGATTGCCAGCTTAGGTCAGAACGTAGAATTATACATTGCCACATGCTTTACATGTAAAAATAAGAAAAAAGGGGGAAAGTAGCATTATTGCTTTAACATAGTAAATTGGCCACTGCCGTTATTTAGTCTTGGTGCTATGAGAGCTTGTCAGTTTAAAGTCGTAGCACTAATAGTTCATTCTAATGACAGTGTGTGCTGTGCCTGACGATGGTAACATTTAGAAGCACATTGAATCCATTCGCCAAAGAAGGTACAATCATTCAGAAAACATTACCAAGCAAATCTAACTCCACAAAGCAGCAATCCAAGCAATATTCTACGTGTTTTTTTTTTAAATTCCATTCTGTAGTATTAGATAACTACTACTTTTATTTATTTATTTATTTTAAAATCTTAATGCCATTTTTTCCCCTTCTCATTGTTCTTTTTATTGATTTTCTAACATTGTAGACATGCCAGATTTCAACACATCTTCACAATGTTCTATGTTTAAATTATACATCAAAGCAAAAATATGTATACAAGTAAAAGGTATAAATCAGATGCTCCAACTTAACTCAAAAATACACCATTTTTAAATTAAACAATTAACTCACAGAATGTACAAAACGTAACTTTAGTCAGACACATGTTAGACGTTAGGTTCAGATATACTGTTCTCCTGTCTTGATACCTCTTAATGCAATTTTTTAATGAGTTTTAAACATCCTTTGATTTCTATAGCAGGCTTTAGCCCACCTCCCCAGCAGTGCAAGATCTTTGTAAGACTTTCCTGTTTGTGATAATTTGTTGCCAATATTCCCAGCAGTTTGTGCTGCAGACTGTAACAATAGATAATGTTAAATTAGTAAAATAATGATAATTTGTAGCTGCTGAGTTACGCTGACTGAAGGATTGATTTGAAACTGAAAGGCAGCCATTTAGTGCACCCTGGTAAGCAGGATTTTGCTGATCGATCACGGGAGAACTAATCGGCAGCTTAGGTAATTAATTTCAATAAAGTTAATCAAAGGCTACATATATTGAAACAATATATATATATATATCTTTCTCTCCAGTTAAGCTGCTTGGATTGGCCCTTTAAAGTGGGTGATTCCTACACCCCCACTTAAAAATATTTTTTTTTGCATAGAAGCAGGGGGTCCCTGAAGCTGAACCCCATTAATTTCTTCTACAGATACCTCCGTAGGGGGTGCCGGTAGCCGCTCCACTTGACTAGCAGGGTTCACATAATGGGGGAGTTTCAAAGCTCCCTCGCCCTGCTGGCCAATAGGAAGCTGTGATGTAATCAGGTTTGGCCCATGTGACACGGGAGCTTTAAACTTTGCTGAGATATCAGCACCCCCATTGGAGGTAAGCATCTCAGGAAGCGGGGGGTTCCCAGGGCTGAAGTTAATGAGGTTCAGCTTCGGAGACCCCTTGCTTCAAACCTATGTTAAATATACAATTTTTAAAAAGCGCATGAATAGCTCCTCCAAAGATGCATTTTGGCCTCTAAATGTCAGTGCTTCCTCTAACTCCGAGGAGAGAGGCCGCATCACGTTGTCATGAGCTATGCAGTACTGTGTCGTACTGTGCAGTGCATAGTCACACCAAATAAAAAGGAGTAGGAAATACAACCTTTCCCATATCTTGGCATACAGTGTCTACTAACGAACTGTTTAACCATATTTAAATACCAAGTGCCTGATGATGGTAAGGGAGAGAAATCATGTACCCTGTCTAATATTGCTGTTACCGCGTCTTTAAAAACGCAATCTGAATGGAAGTGGAGGTGCTGCCGTTACTGCTGTTACAGATCACGTGACCCCTATCCTGGCATTATGGTGCAGCTGGACTTCCAGCTTTAGACGCGCTCTTGATATTTTTCAGTCTCGCATGATTATGTAGTTGTACTGCCCACTTGTCATGTTCTTTCCAAGTAACCCTCATCTGCTCACAAAAGCCCGACTTTCTAGAAAATTGAAGGCCTGATTTCAAAGCAAAATGGGTCAAAAATTCAAAGTGAACGTATGGAATATATGCCATGTACATTTTCATGGGATAAACCCACGTTCTTAAAGATGTAGTTGAACAAATAGCTTAGTTCTTTGAGCTTTGAGGGGAAAAGTATCAGCAAGCATATACAATGAACTCTGTTTCACCCACTCTCCATTTAAGGCACTGAACAATATTGTTTTCTGATGAAGGCAAAAGACATGCATGGCCATTCCTGTAAATACAAGCCCTATTGGCTCCATGTACTGTATATTGTACGGTCTGCTAACCTTATTTTCTCCAAGTCATTGGTCTCTAGCACAGCCTGAGAGTGTTAGAGCTATACACTGCCAAAGTGTTTGCACTATTTATTATGCACTTGGCAGTATGAGATGTCAGTGAAAACTAGACTTTAAAGAAGCAGTGCCAGCTGAAGTATCATAGTTTCATTTTTTCATATCTGGGATTTTTATTATCTCCACCTGCTTTAAATTTTCCGTTTAAAAAATAAATCTTTCATGGTTGTGAAACTTGGTGACAGCTTCCATGTTTAATACCCTTTGACCTGAAAAGTAACTCAAGCAGACAGCTGATGTTAAGTACAGCTATGCATGTTTTATTTGTGCTGTCATCATACTCTGCTTGCACACACTGCTGCAATATAATCAGGCAACAGGAGAAACCTAAATACTGGGGGTTTTTTTTCTTCTTCTCGGAAATACTCTTGGTTATTTTGTAAGTTACTTACTTCCACTTTAATTTATTTATTTTTTTTAAGTGTGGCTCTATCAACTTAATAATAAAAAGGAGATGGAGGTGAACACCCCAATAGAATAGGGTAAAAGCCTGCTATAAAATCTATTGCCTGGTTCTGTATGAGCAAATGGAATGGGATATGCCCAGGGTCACACACACACAATCTGTTTTTCTGGTTCCTCAGAGACCGACACAAGGAGGTTTCTAATTTGGGAATTGTTTTGCATACTTCTATAATAAGAATTTTGCAGGATTCCAACTGAGCAGAATACCGACATCCATAAACTGTTAAGATCACAGAAATGTTTCCCTGGAACACATGCATAGTATGTAGTACAGTAATGGAGATCGCTGCTGATGTGTTGGAAGTGTAAAACAGGATCATGTGAAATCTGATTCCAAAGTGCACAAAGTAACATTAAAAAAAAAGTTTGAAAATGTATTTTGTGGAGGGAGGAGAAATCTAATAAAATACAGTTTTCACACTCCTTTTGTAAAGGTGTATCCCTGGTAGAGGGATTCATTTGGTGGTGTGGTTCTCTTACCGGCGCAACTATATGGGAGCAATGAAGTCAATATTTCTCTTGGTGAATGATGTTTTCCCTTCTCTTGCGTCAGGCTACTGTGGAGCTGATATTAAAGCACTTTGCACTGAGGCTGCCTTGACTGCTCTCCGCCGGCGCTACCCACAGATCTATGCCAGCAGTCAGAAGCTACAGCTGGACATTTCTTCAGTTGTTCTGGGTGCCCATGATTTTTACCATGCAATGAAAAACATTGTGCCTGCTTCTCAACGTGCTGTGATATCTTCTGGACACGCCCTATCCCCCATTATCAGGCCACTGCTAGAGAGGATCTTCACCAACATCCTCTGCGTGTTACACAAAGTGTTTCCCCACGCGGAGTCCAGCAAAGACGACAGACACGAGGGTAAGTTTCCTCCCCTTGCTTATTTAGTGTTAAGTTGGCTTTTTATTAGAGTGCGTAGTTCATGATGCATGATAAGAAACTGACTTGTTTCATCATTGAACTAGCAATGTAATTCTCTCACTGCAACACTGCTGCTGCTTCTTTTAGTTATCAGCATTGCTGCCTGAGGGCCCCGCAATACACTTTCACTGGTGCATGTATAACAGACATGTCGACCTTCAAGGACTGAAATCAGGGAGGCTCGGTGGTTCTGGAGCAAAACACAGCATTTTCATGGAAAAGTGCTGATTTTTTCAGACACACTTATTTTGAGGTTTGAGACCACATTTGCTAAAACAATGAGACTTGCTCCAAATCCGTAAGACTCGCACACAATCGGTGACCGTTAACATGCCTGGTGTAAGCCGAATGACGAGTACTTATTGAAAAAATAAATAAAATAAATCATCCAAAGAATTACTTAAATAAGTGTCCAATCTTATCGGTAGAATGACTAAGAATTCCACAACATTAAAGACTTGCATTGATTAAAATGCTTTTGCAATTTGTTCAAATCAGCAGGTAGTACATAGACTGATAACATTTTAATTTACAAATCCGTGATTAAAAAAAAGTGAAAATGGATTTTCAACACCTAATTAATAATCTGTTGATCGTAGGTGTGCATGCTGCTTTATAGAAACGTAATTCAGGGCTTTCTATCCTTAGATTATCTTCACAGTATCCAAAAGAACATTAAAGACATACATCTGTAATCCTTTGTTGTCCCTACAACAATAAAAGGCATATCGTGCTTTTGAGGGAAGGCCACCCAAATTAAGTTTGTGTACATTAGGAAAGTGGTGTCTAGGAGGGGAGGGGAGAACTATTTATTATTTGCCATATTAACTCTGTGCCCAGGACATACTTGAAAACGAGAGGTAACTCTCAATGTATTCTTGGTAACACATTTTATAAATAAATACATTTGCAAATAGATTCAAGGTCAATACAAGGACCTTTCAAGGGAACGTTTCATCCCAAGTACCGTAAAAATGACACTGGGCTCATTACTTGAGATTGAAGGAGATTTCACCAGCAACAAAGGAAAGGGTTCTTTACAGTAAGGGCAGTTACAATGTGGAATTCATTACCCATGGAGACTGATGGCAGATTCAATAAATATCTTTAAAAAAAAGTTTGACATTTATATTTTTATTTTTTGGAAAGGTATACAGGGATATACCAAATAAGTGAACATGGGAAGGATAATCCAGGGAGAAGTCTCCATTATTGGAGTCAGGAAGGAATTTGTTTTGTACCCCTTATGAGACATGATTGACACGTTTATACTGTGTGCCTTTATTCTGGATCACTATAAATGCAATACAGGATGAGTATCTTAGCCAACTAAATTTAACATAGGTTGGACATATATTTTCCTCCCTTCCACTCCCCGCCCTACCCCCAACCCCCACGCCCTACCCCCAACCCCCACACCCTACCCCCAACCCCCACACCCTACCCCCAACCTTATTTACTATGCAACGTAATACTTCTTTTTTTTTTTTCCCTTGTGTATGATTGTGCCAGTTGTGGTAGAGTTAGGCTAATGAAAATTGCTCTCGTCTGATTGGTGTCTTTTATTTGGCACTTATTGGTTGTGTTCCCTATATAAACCATTATACCAAGCTCACATTGGGAGTTTGCGCACTATACTGTTTATTCCAAGTGCCACTGGTTTTGTAAGTGCAAATTTTAAAGGTGAAATCCAAGCAGTTTTTGATTTTTCCATTTTAAAGGATTGAAACAGTGGGTCTCTGGAGCTGAACCCCATAAATTTCAGCTCAGAGCACCCCCTGCTTCCGGAGATACCTCCGAAGGGGGTGCCGGTATCTCTGCAGTTTTGTGATTCCTCGTCACATCGGCCAATAGGAAGCCACACTGGATGACGTCACGGCATCCTATTGGCCCACAGGGCCCGGGAGCTTTAAAATGTAGCCATATAGTGAATCCTGGAGTGGCTACCAGCACCCCCTGTGGAAGTAAGTACCTCCGGAAGCAGGGGGTGCCTAGAGCTGAAATAAATGGGGTTCAGCTCCGGAGACCCCCTGTTTCAATCCTGTTTAAAAAACCAGCTTGTCTTGCCTCTTTAAACACGCGGGCGCATATACATCTGCTACAATGTTTGGTGTGCACTGGTTTTAAGGCCGTATTGGTTTGTCAGACATTCTGGAGGTTCTGGTATTGTCCCATCTGTATGCACTTCTCTGCTGCAGGAGGAAATTGCTAGGCTGAAATAAACAGGTTTTTTTTGTGTGTATTCTCTTGCCCCCATACTGGCACAACCCGAGAGGCGACTGTTGCCTCAAAGGCCCAGGAGGACGGCAGTCTGAACTACGGTGGGCTCTGGCAGGATGAGGGTTTTAGATCATGCACTATGTACAGCTGAACACCTCTTATGCTGCACTAGCAGTGTAAGACGGCACCTAGTGCAGTAAAGGAAGAGCTGGCGGGGATTTCTGGAAGGAAATGGTGAGAAAAATGGGATCCCAGAAAAAGGAGGCAGATCATTTTGGGGGATTCCATTGTAAAAGTGATCGATTTGGAAGCAGGTAGTGCGGGGATAAGGAAGGTAAGGTGCCTACCTGAAACTACAGCTCAGAGGGTTAGGAGGCACTTTCTGGGAGTTAAGGCAGTAAGACAGGAGGGAGAGGTATATGTAATTGTCCATTTAGGAACTAATGACCTTGCTAGGAATGAGGTTGGGCTAGTGCAAGAGGAGTTTAAGGCGTTAGGGACAACTTTGTGTCTCTTCAGAGATATTGCCAGTTTTTAGCAGGGGGGAAGGCTGGACTCTATACACCAGAGACTTCAATGTGTGTGCATCTCTCAAGCAATTTGTGGGAGAACCGACTTGAAATGTAGTAATCCTTCATATTTACCAATGGGGACATTGTATCCGATTGTAGAACAAGAGGTCACTTTCTAAAGCTGGAGCATGGCAGGATAAGGAGAATGTGAGGCAGTACTTCACGGAAATGGTGGTAGGTTTGTGGAATAGCCTCCCAACAGACGTGGTAGGAGCTAATACAGTAAGGGGAATTTGCTTGGAATACAGAAGGCTCGCCTAAATACGAAAGAAAGCCAATAATCAAATAGGGTCTGAGGTTTTACACACGATCGGAAAATGGGTGGACACAGAGCGTCAAGTGGTTCGAATCATCTGTCAAATGTTATGTTTGTATGATTCATTGTATGTATTCATTCTGTTTTGTGATCTGTAGCTTCAAGTCTCCTCCTAGAAGATAGTGAAGACGATAACGCGTTGTCAATATTTGATGTGAGTTGCTCAGGATCACCAAAGAAACAACCAGCTGCTCTCCACAAACCCTTTCTCCACTTCACAACGTGAGTGACCATTATCACAGTGACAAACTTGTGGTTGGCCGATTTTGTAAGCTTCACCGAAGTTGAGCTAGGAAATGGGAGATCAAGGCTGGGGGCCTTTGACCGCTTTCTTTTAAAGGATTTGTAAATGGTGTGTAGAACCATGCTTTATCTTGCGTTATTGGTGTGAGGTTTTAACTAATATATAATATATATTCATTGTGCTAATATGAATGTTCAGAAATGATTCTTGCTTAATTATTCAATGTGCCGCTCAGGCCACTTCTAAAGGTTTTCTGATGTATTTGAATAAAACGCACGTAAGAACATTGTTCCTCTGTACCAGTATATATCTATATCTCTATATCCCCTCTTGGCACGACTACATTCATTCTTTTATAACCTGCTTTTCTGCCATTGTGACTCAATCCTTTTCTTTACTTTGGGGTACTTGTCTTTCCAAAACTGGTTTGAATTTCCTTGCTGTGTTGGCTTCCATCATCTTGGGTGGGGAGGCTGTTGCATGAATCCTCTACTTTCACTGAAGACGTACTCCGGTTTCCCGTGAGCTTACCACTCTTCATTCAGTGAGAAATACTGCTATCCTGGCCTCCCTTAATGTATTTGAAAGTTAATACCCTAGGTTTCCCCCCTTCCCCCTTTCTCTTTACTCTCCCAGTACTTAAATATACATTAAGAAAACAAACTTTGCTTTTACAGGTTAGCTTGTCACCAGCCGACCTCCTACCGGCCTCGGTTGCTCCTTTCTGGGGAGCCTGGCTCTGGTCAGACTTCGCACCTTGCTCCAGCCGTGCTGCACACCCTTGAAAAGTTTTCTGTGCACAGATTAGACCTGCCGGCACTTTATTCAGTCAGTGCAAAAACCCCTGAGGAGTCCTGTGCACAGGTCAGTCTCGCCGGTGGCCACTTGTGTATATAAACCACCTCCAACATGTTTGTTTCTTTAGATTGTGTCATGGAATCGGTGAGTTGTGTATCTGTCGTATACTGTTATGTTTTCAGGCTCATCTGTTCTGAAGAAGACTTGTACAACCTCACATATATCAGCAGTTATGTATGCAGGGATTAAAAGAAATAGCCAATCTGACCTGGAAGAAGCTTCGTATCCATTATCTGTGGCCTTTGGTTATGAACAGCAAATGTTGTTTTTAGAAATTCAGGGCACTGTAAAACATTGCATGTAAAGCTGACATTTGTTAAAAACCAGATAATACAACTGACTTAGGTAGGTGAAATGAGTGGTCAGATCAAAGGGGGTGACAATTAATTTTTTTAGATCTGGGGTGGCCAACTCCAGTCCTCAAGGGCCACCAACAGCTCAGGTTGTAAGGATATCCCTGCTTCAGCACAAGTGGTTCAATCATTGGCTCAGTCGAGGACTGGGACAGAGCGCTTGGATTTGGGGTAGTGTTCTTGTAACCATTTCAGTAGTTTCTTTGTAATTGTATAACAGCATCTCATGTAATACAACAACAATTCTAAGTTCTATTTGTAATGGTTTAAATAGTTTCTGTTTTAGTAGTTGAATAATTGTGTGTTTAAGTTGCATTCACAAGAAACACTTGAGATACAATAGTGACGCAGTGTTAAATTGCTTTCCAAGTGTTGGCACTGAAGTCTAACGGAAAAGAACAAGAACAAATCACAGAATATGCAATGCACTCTGCTTTTGTCTGTTTCATACTATACTTGTGTAATGTTTAATGAATGTGCAGGAGCAGTTCCAAAATGGCAATAATTAGTGGTGAGTTATTTGGCAGTTTTTTGTCAAATCAAATTGTTTGGCCTTGGTGGAGTTTCTGCAAAAATGTTTTTCACCCAAGTAAAATGATGAAAATATTTCACAGTGACGTGCGTGATCAGGATGGGAGATAGAAAAGTCAATGCAACCTGCAGAAGTTTGGCTGTCTAAATAGGGGAGTGAACCTTTAAAGCGTCAATCCAAGCGGGAGGTGTTTGTTTTTTTGTTTTAACATGGCATTGAAGCAGGGTATTTCCAGAGCTGTACCCCATTATTTTCAGCTCTGGGACACCCTGCTTCTTGAGTATCTTACCTCCGTGGCGGGTTCCGGTAGTAACTGTGGCGTGGTCAGTTGGGGTTCTCATAATGGCGTTCAAAGCTTCCGCAGGCCAATAGGAAGCCACGACACCTTCGATGCTGCTTCCGATTGCCGACCAGGACCTTTAAACAGCTCTGAGATACCATCACCCCCTACAGCGTTAAGTATCTTGGGGAGCAGAGTGTCCGTGGAGCTGAAATCAATGGGGGCCAGCTCCAGAGACACACAATTTCAATGCTATGTTAAATAAAAAATGTCCGCTTGGAAAGTAGCTTTAAGATAGAGACCCTGGGGGTATTGATAAATGCTTAATGCCTCATTCCCTCCCCTCAAAGTCCTGTGACCGAAATATAAAGCAAAGCGAATTGGGGGACAAGGGAGTGGTGATAAAACTATGGAGTTGCGTTCAAAATGTAACCTGACAAATTTGTCACATGAATTTGGTTAAAAGAATCTCTGATTCTCAACTTGAAATCCAATGCTCGCCAGCTGATTTCAGGCACCGTGGCGCAGATCAGAGGATTGATAATACTGGTTTCCAGCTGGCATCGGTCTGTGTTTTGTTCACTTTCTGTTATTTCAGTTGCAGTTGTTTTTTTGGAAAGTTCATGGCAACCGAGTAAATTTAAAATAATGATGCCTCGCCCTAGGCTCAAACTGTTTGGTTATATACATCCGGAGGCATATCATCAACTATGAGGGAAGATATCACGCAACATGAAATCACCAACAATGTACATGCTTGTATTAAATAGAGATAAAAGGTGTATACAGTACAGTTTAAAAAAAAAAAAATATTATTTTTTTTACAAATTTTCTACTCAAGCTTATGATTTATTTTTTTGCCAGAGAGCAAAATAGTGCTAGATTAATTCTATTTTGCGAGAAATTGGTAACTTTAATGCCATCAAAATGCTTACTGCTGGAATTTAAAGTACATTTCAGATGAGTCTGGATATGTACTTCTTTAAAACCAGAGACAGAACATGAAAAAGACAGAGCTCAGTGCACATCCAGTGCAACTTATACACGGTACAGTGCCTAAATATATATGTATAGATATCTATTAAAAAATGGTCTTTTAGTTTAACATTTTGGCCAAAGTGTTGTAAGCCCTTGAGCCACTACACGGCAGACCACATCTCAAGGGTACCTAACACTAATATAAATTCTTAATAACCTGTGCATTACCAGGAAGAATGATTTATAATAAATCTGTCAAAATTAGTTGCATAGTTGCACAGATTTATTAGTTGAACAGATTTATTATAAATCATTCTTCCTGGTAATGCACAGGTTATTAAGAATTTATATTAGTGTTAGCTACCCTTGAGATGTGGTCTGCCGTGTAGTGGCTCAAGGGCTTACAACACTTTGGCCAAAATGTTAAACTAAAAGACCATTTTATTTAATAGATATCTATACATATATATTTAGGCACTGAACCGTGTATGAGTTTCACTGGATGTGCACTGAGCTCTGTCTGTGTTTCATGTTCTGTCTCTGGTTTTAAATATATATTGCCATGCTCAGTAGCACTACTCTGTGACACCTATATGCTTATATATATGTTGTGGTTATTTTGGGGGTTCAATATGAGCTTATAGGTGTTCTGTATGGATATGTACTTCCTCAGCTTTACTTCTTTACCATACAGTGATATTTAACATCATTGAATTGTTTTTTTTCTTCTGTTTGCTACAATATGGTTTGAAGTTTCTAACCTTGCCTCCGCCCTCATTTGCCGTATGAATTAAAAATGTATCCTTCTGGTGAACTTGAAATAATGTATCTCTGCCTTTAGTCCTTGGTACCATAGATCAGGAGTAGCCAACTTCAGTCCTCCAGGGCCACCAACAGGTCAGGTTTTCAGGATATCCCTGCTTCCGCACAGGTGGCTGGCCTAATGACTGACATGTCGCACCTTTCACCATTCTGTCCAGTATTTTTGGAGAAGCCACCTAGTAACCCTACCTGTTGGTGGCCCTTGAGGACTGGAGGTGGCCACCCCTGCTGTAGATGTTAAAAGGGACTTGCCCTGACATATTTGTCTCTAAAATTGTCCTTCTGCAAATGTGCAAGTCTAATAATTTTCTAAGATACACAGAAATCTCTCTAGTGTTTGCTGCTGCAGCAATTCTTTTATTTTACATATTCCACACATTTCAACTACATCAACCTGGAGATCTATGTACGCGCGACTTGGTTTCCCCACTGTGAAAAGTAAAAGTAATTAACAACGTGCGACATAAGACATGGAGGTAAAATTAGCTAAGAATCCCGCATGGAAAATACTGACTACTGGTGACCGTCTGCATTCAACTCATTTGCCCCCTTACCAAGATGGCCAGTTAATAATGAGGATGGCATCTCTGGTATCTCTTAATGATTGGTTTGTAGGCAGCTTCTGCTCCGTTCTTTTTCATAACACAATAGCCCAGCGGTGGCCAACTCCAGTCAAAGAGCTACACACAGGTCAGGTTTTCAGGATATCCCTGCTTGAGCACAAATGGCTCAATCAGTGGCGCAGTCTATGATCGAGCCACCTGTGCTGAAGCAGGGATATCCTGAAAACCTCACCTATTGGTAGTCCTTGAGCACTGGAGTTGGCTTCTGGTTTAGTGTATCTGGTATTACACTGTATGGGAGTAGCAAAGAAAAGCACTGTGCTACACTCCAATTGATTAAATAGGGATGATGAAAAATGTACTTTTATTAGGTAATGGTGTAAAATAAATGTCAGACTGAAAAAAATCTATGAATACTGATAAACATATAGATATTGATATACATAAATGATCAAATATATAAAAATTGTGTGATTTGCACAGGGGTAGTCAGTAAGGTACTGATAAAGTGTGACACGCCAGGACAGATATGGTTAAACTAATAACCCTGTGGTGGCAGAAACGGATATTAACTATATGAAGAGTAAGCAAGTATAAGCCAGACTAGCTAATGGTAGCCTGATATTCACTAGAAGGTGACTGTGATAGGCATACCAAAAATGCACTGGTCTGCATGTGGTGATCCTATATAATTATTATCAGGAGCACGTAGAGAGCAGCTACTACCCTGGTATAAACACTCACACAATCATGGAAAGGGGAAGAGCGACCCATAAATAGGCTCTCTCTTTCCCTTCCCATGAGTGTATGAGGGTTCACACCAGGGTAGGAGCTGCTCTAAGTTATTTTTTCATCATCACTACCACCTCATTTATTAAGTTAATTGAGTGCAGTATACAGTGCTTTTAGTTTTTGCTACTCCCATTAGTCAATCACTGTTTTGCTCCTTTTGACTATCTGACTGTACGTCTCCTCCACTTTGCTAGCTGAGCAATTGTTCCTCCTCCAGTGTACAATACCTGGGACTGTGTGCATGCCACATTTTGTAAGGGTTGGTGAAATGACGATGATTCTCTATAATTGATGAGACTTCTGGTCAGGTTAGAGGCACGGTAAATGGCTTGGTTCAATAATTTGGCCTACTGTCTTTCTTTTTCTTTGTAACAGTATATCTGTTTACTGCTACACCTTGCACATCCACCAATCCAGGACTCCCTGTAGGTGAGTATTCTTCCAATTCATACAATGGAAAATGCAATATTTCCATTAAGAGCAGCTTCCTAATCATGCCAGTCCCTGTTCGTTTTATTTTATTTTTGTTCTACCTTTTACTATTTTATTTTTAGTTACACCGCTCCTTTTTATCAACTTTTTCTGTTTTCGTCTTTTTCTTTTTCTCTTTGGGCCGTTTTATCTTCTTTTGCAGCATGGAGAGAAGATTTCCATATGCAAATTGTTTCTGCAAAGTAGTTTTTGCTATGCTTAAAATGTTTTGTATCAAGCAGTATCTGGTTCTGTGTAGGTTTGGAAGAGGTAGCTGAAACTCCCGTAATTTGTCCTTTTTAAAAAATAAATAAATAATTTACATTTCCTTAACAGTAGGAAACAGTTGCAAGTCATTAAAGACTAAACGACTCTACGATCTGGGGACAGTAAGGCCGCGCTTATAGTGCTGGTCGACGGCGACCGATGCTGTCGCCACCAGCGAAAGTTATAATTTGTTTTTTTAGCGACGGTCGGCAGTGACGTCACTAAAGGGGGCGGGCCGCGCAATTTGATTGGTTTAGAGACAGTCACATGTGGCGACTGTCTCTAAAAAAAATCAAATTTACCCTGCTTCCAAATTTTTAGACGCGACGTCGCTCAGTCGCCGTCGCGCTTACTATAAGCGCTTGCGACAGTTAATTGATTTGCGTCGCGTCACTGTCGCAAGGCACTATAAGCGCAGCCTGAATTTGCCGTCAGCTGCAGATTGGAGCGGTCTTTATAAATTACCCCCTCCTTTTTCCCATAAAATGAACTATTTTAAAGCAACTGCTTTTAAATTTGACTTTCTCCTGAATAGGCCTAGATTAAGAATTATAACAATACATTGGTTTTAAGCATCGCTGCAAATATATTTACAGGCATACCCCGCAGTAACGTGCGCAATGGGACAAGAGCATGTATGTAAAGTGAAAATTTACTTAAAGTGAAGCACTACCTTTTTCCCCACTTATCGATCGATGCATGTACTGTACGGCAATCGTAATATACGTGCATAACTGATGTATATAACGCATTTGTAACAGGCTCTATAGTTTCCCCGCTTGCGCACAGCTTCGTTACAGGTAGGGAGCCGGTATTGCTGTTCAGGAAGTGCTGACAGGCACATGCGCGAGCTGCCGTTTGCCTATTGGGCGATATGTCCTTACTCGCGAGTGTACTTAAAGTGAGTGTCCTTAAACCGGGGGTATGCCTGTATACACTTTTTTTTTTTCCCCCATGAATATGCCATACTAGTATTTTTTTGTATAGTATTTTCTTGGTCTTCAAATGTAAGAGAACAACATGCTTTTGTGTGTGTTTGTGAATTTATAAGCCAATTGTGTCAAATGTCCCATTATTTTCTGTCTGCAAAACGAGACATTTTTATAAACGCACAAGGACACATTCTTGTTTAATAGCTATCTTTTGCAATTTAAGCACCTGCCAACTAGTTTTTTTTTTTACTGTTTATTTGTGAAAGAAAATTGAATACCACCATTATTTTCCTTCAGCAATATCCCAGACCATGGGATGCAAATGAAGTAATCATTTTTTTTTTCCACTTTTGTAACCTCATACCTTATTACCTTCAGCGTAGAACATCCTTTTTCTGGGAAGCTTATGTTGCAAGTCTGTTATGCAGTAAGTGGTATTTTAATTATTTTAGCTACCTCCAGCTGTACCTTGCACATGGATTTATCAGATAGACTTGATGCCCCAGATTACTCCCCGTTCACAGCTCAGTATGCGGTGTTCCTCTCATTTGCAGAGCAGCAAGAGACTTAACTAGTGGGAATTGCTGGCCAATACCCTGTGTTGCGTTTGTAGTTGTCTGGTCTCCCGCCATGGTCTCTGCCTATTTCTTATCTAACGTCTGCTCTCAATCCCTCTAGGTTAGGGGTGTGCAAACTGGGGGGCGCAAGATTCTCTGTGGGGGGTGCGGCAGTTAGAGGTCCCACGCGCTTCCTGAAGGCATTTAAATGAAATGCCGGGGGAGCAGCGAAGGCCTCTGTTACTTCCCTTACCTTGGCTCAGACGGCTTCTGGCAACGTGTCGCCATGGCAACGTGGTGTCAGAATGCCAGAACTAAGGTAAGGGGGGGGGGGGTGTGCCGGCAGGGGGGCGCAGGGAAAAAAAGATTGCACACCCCTGCTGTAGGTCACCAAGCCTATATTAGCGTCGTAGGTACATCGAACAGCTTGTGTGCTTTCCATAGGTATTGGAAGTATGGAGTACCTGATCTTTCTTTTAATTACCGTGATCCTCATTTTACAGACTCGTAATCGCTTGGGACATCTGTGGCCAACTCCAGTCCTCAAGGGCTTTCAGGATTTCACTGAGCCACTGATTGAGCCAACTGTGCTGAAGCAGGGATATACTTAAATGTGACCTGTTGATGGCTCTTTGAGGACTGGAGTTGACCACTCCTGGCTTAGAGCAGTTTTGCCCCCTCCGTGGTGAGGCGTATTATTTTAAGTTTTCTGTTAGAGTTTGGCTAGTACTTTTTGTCCAGGAAAGAGACACATCTGCATTATCTACAAAAACATAAACTTAAATGTATTTTTTACATCTGGTAGCCATCTTGGTAATTTAAAGATGACAATACAACCTGGCATTTCCGTTTCCGAGAACGCAACTTTGTACTAGTCCTGTAGCAAAATGTATTTTGCTGGAGTTAACATTGGGGCATATATTCAAGTGTATATAACCGCAGTGTGTCATAATAGTCTATTTTTTAACCTTATTTGAGTTGGAAGGCTTCAAATAAACATATCATCTCAGTAACTACAGTCACGTTTACGAATACTTCCGTTTCTTTCTTGGTCTTCCCAGGATTGGTGGATGTGCAAACGGTCAGGAAGAGTGAAAGATGTGGTATACAAATTGCCGCGACATGTAGGGGTAAAACATTGGCATTTCTGCAGGATACTTAGCTATGTTTTGCAGGTTATAAAAGTGTGTGCAGCAGGAAAAGCAAACCACAATGAAAAAATGAACAACTTCAAATAGCCTACAAAAGTATTAAGCACGCACTTGTTTAAACAAAATGGATAGAAGATTTGTTTCTTCATGTTTTCATAGTTTGTAAAGCAGCAGTACAGGTTTCATTTATTGTTTTTATTACAGGATTGAAGCAGGGCGTCTCCGGAGCAGAACTGTTAATTTCAGCTATGGGGGATGCCCTGCTTCCCGAGAAACTTGCCAACCAAAGGGGTGCCAGTATCTATCGTCACGCGAACCAATAGGAAGCTGTGACGTCATCCAGTGCGGCTTCCTATTGACCCACGTGACCAGGACCTTTAAACTTCACAGGGATACCTGCACCCCCCTACGGTGGTAAGTATCTCTGGAAGCTGGGGGGTTCCCGGAGCTGACATTATTGGGGTTCATCTCTGGAGACCCCCTGCTGCAAATAATAATAATAAAAAAAAAAAAAACAATGAAAGCTGTATCGCTGTTTTAATGGCCCATAATTGTGGGTTCTTGATGAGATCTATTCGTTGTAGAAACTTGAAAGATCTCAAAATATTAATGTGCCAACTACAGCTGCCTTTTCCAAAACTCTACACGAAATACAGAGGTTTATTACCTGAATGAAGTTGGCTACTAACACACAAGGATTTTGAAGTGAAACTTCCTTAGTGGCACCTCATTCGTGATGGGGCAAAAAAGAATTATGGAGACAGAAATGAAACGGATGTGACGTCAGTGCTGGCAGTTGAGGCCGGGCTGTGTTCTGGCTCAGCCCGACCCCAACACTGACATCACACCCGCTCCACAAATCAGATGCGGCGGCGGCGGCGATAGCCGCCGGCGCCGCTCCTAATCACCCCCCACACCCCACCCAGCCCCACACCCCCCACACACCATGACATATGCGGCGGCGATAGCCGCCGCTCCTAACGGCCGCTGACATGCTGCGCAGCCTCTCTCCTCCCTACCTCCGCTTTCCTGCGTCCCGCTGACTCAGCGCCGCCGGGGTCGAGGAGAGGAGCCCAGGGATCATGGAGGGTATCCGCCGCCGCAGCTCATAACGAGCTCTGCTCCCCCCACCCGCTGACATGCGGCGGCGGCAGCCCTCAAAATTTAATTGCCGCCACTCCTGCTGACCTCCCTCGGCCGAGGCATGGAACGGGGGGGGGGGGGGGGTAGAGTGAGCTGCGTTCCCCACAGCACCAAGCCAGCTCCCGCTGACGATGACACGCTGCCCCCCTTCCCCGCCGACACTGCCTCTGCCCACGCAGCACTTCCGGAGGGGGGGGGGCCTTTATTAGGTATCTGCCCGGTGCCCGGTGCGGCCGCGTCTCGCCGGGGGGTGGGGGGGGGGCGAGGAGAGACTCAGGCAGAGCCGCCGCGGGTCCGCAGCTCTGCCTGTCTGTGAGGGGAGTAGGAGTCTCAGGCAGAGCCGCCGCGGGTCCGCAGCTCTGCCTGTCTGTGAGGGGAGTAGGAGTCTCAGGCAGAGCCGCCGCGGGTCCGCAGCTCTGCCTGTCTGTGAGGGGGGGGGGGGGGGAGGGAGGAGAGTCTCAGGCAGAGCCGCCGCGGGTCCGCAGCTCTGCCTGTCTGTGAGGGGGGGGGGGGGGAGGGAGGAGAGTCTCAGGCAGAGCCGCCGCGAGTCCGCAGCTCTGCCTGTCTGTGAGGGGGGGGGAGGAGTCAGGAGAGAGGGGGCAGGACACAGAAAGAGAGACACACATACAGTGACAGACACACACACATACATATATACACACACAGACACACACACTGACTGACACACATACACACACACACACTGACTGACACACATACACACACACTGACTGACACACATGCACACACACTGACACATACACACACACTGACTGACACACATGCACACACACTGACACATACACACACACTGACTGACATACACACACACTGACTGACATACACACACTGACTGTGAATAGGTTAGGGGGATGTGTGAGGTGCAGGGGGGCTGCGCATACGTCACACGGTCACACGCACGCACACGGTCACACACGCACGCACATGGTCACGCACACACACACAGTCACACGCACACACACACAGTCACACGCACAGTCAGTCGCGCGCACAGTCAGTCGCGTGCACACGCACTGTCACGCGCACAGTCACACACAGTCACACAGTAACACGCACAGTCACACGCACAGTCGCACAGTCACACGCACAGTCGCACAGTCACACGCACAGTCACACAGTCACACGCACACACACAGTCACACGCACACACACACAGTCACGCACACACGAGGAATTCACGCTTAGTGCAAATACAAGGGATGTGTACGCATGTTCTAAGTCAAATTTATTTGCGTTTTGTCAATGAAATTGTATTTTGATTTTTAATTAAAACATCACCAATACAAATACAATTTCTGTGACAAAAGTCAAAGAAGTTTCACTTACTATGCGCGTGCACAGCACACACAGCTTTTTTTTTTATGCTCTAGTAACTCTACACTGTAAAGTTAATATGCAAGTTTTAATTGTAGCAGTTATAACCGTTGCATTGAAAACACTGACGCTCCCCGGAAATGTTAGTGACCGTTATTATTGCTGTATCCATAGTAAATTTCTTCTCTCACCAGTTCAGTGCCCGCATTTCAACATTTGTGGTCTGGAAACGTAGCATAATGAATGTTGATATATTCTAGGTAACCAATGTAAGCATTGTTAATAGATAAAAATAAAGTATACCGCTTTTGAAATCTCGCAGGTCCCTTTCAAATGTGCTGTCATCTTTGGAAAAGCTCTCTGCCCCCTGAAACTCAAACTGCACTTCTGTGGCACAAGTACAGCTACTAGATCTTAACTTAAATTATGAAGCAAATGTTAACAATTGCAGAGACGACGTCATATGGACAAAAGGTTTCAATATATTGCAACTTCCAGACGTGACGAATTAGGACCACACGCTTTTTAATAATCAAGAATTACAGCATAAATATACTCCAACTGTGCTGGTGTTTGTAACACTTCCTGAAGTTTAGCTGTGTTAAGCTGCGGACATAGTGCACATGATGGCGCGTGCGGCACGAACAAATTCATATATGTGCACCAGTCCGGCCATGCTCTGTGCGCAACGGCGTGGCAGGATTTGGAGGAGACATTTTTTTTAGATTTTTCGCGTCACGTGAGCGTTTCAACCAATGAGGGCGAACCAGCCCGGTGATGTCACGGCCACGCCTCCCCGTCGGGCGCGTGAACGGAGCCCACAAATCGCTCAGGCGACAGGCGCGCCTACTTGCGCTCTGTCGCTGCAGCCTAACAAACCAGTTCAAAGCTATATATTCCTACTAAACCGGATGTGTGGGACCACATTTCTGAGCCAGAAAGTTATTACATTAAATGAGAATTAATCTAAATGAAATAGCCCCCATTTATTCTGCCTCATCTGTTTTATTAGAACATTTTGGGGTAACACTTACTGCTCTGCGTGTTACACGTGTATCTTGCAATCTGAGTTGATTCAAGCTTTACCATGCTTTTTTTTTTTTTTTGTACTTCTATATTCTTTAGATGTGGCTTCTTGCCACTGTAGTTTGAAGAAAAACAAACAGTAAAACTCGGCACACTATATGCGTTCATGTTTTTTACTTGCAGGAATATTCTAGATTTATTCCAGGTTTTGCAAACCATAGTTACTAGTTTTTTTTTTAAATAGCTGGGAAGCCTGGGGTCTCCAGAGTTGAAGCCCGTTAATTTCAGCTCAGGGGACCCCCTGCTTCCCGAGGTACTTCTGTAGTGGGTGCCAGTAGCAACTCCGCAGGTTTTAACGGTCCTGGTCACGCGGACCAATAAGAAGCCGCCAGGGATGATGTCACGGCTTCCTATTGGCTGCCATTATGTTCATCACGCCCAGCCAAAGCAGACACTGGCTCCCCAGAGGAGGTACTGTAAGCATCTCAGGAAGCAGTGGGTCCCTGGAGAGGAAATGAACGTGTCTCAGCTCTGGAGGCCCCCTGCTTCAAACCCTCTGGTTTTAAATGTATTTATTTGTTTGTTTTCTTCTTAAAGGAAAGCAGGATTGAAAATGAAATTGCCTGGAAGTTTATTTTTTATCGCCTTCCTTAAATAGACTGTAAGAGCTTTGCTGTAATCATTAGTGTGAAAGGAACCACCCCTGGCCCCCCTGTAAAATGTCGGGAGAAATGTCTATGATGAATGGAGGTTATTTCCCTTATTATTATTATTATTTTTTAACTCGGCTGTAAATCTGGGAGAAAAATTGCACCACAGTCAATTCCTTTTTTGGATGTTTTTAAAAAAATTTTTTTTTACAATCTTTATTAGGTTTTTGTGAATGAAACAGTAATTTCAACATAATGTGACGAGGAATACGTCCCTTCAACGTTCCACTGTTCCCTTTTTAAAATTACCAGCATCATTTATAGTCGCATCAACAACTTCACAACTGAAAATCTAATTACAATTGTATTAAAGCCAGGTTTCTTCAATTAAAGTGTTTATTGTTTAATGTGCGGTTTATGCAAATGGTTGATGGGCATCAATATAACGCTTTCAAGGCAGCCATATTTTAACAAAACATTATGGAAAATCAATGGAAAATCAATGGAAAATCAACTCCTGGAGGTATATTTATACCCAGCACAAATTGCACATTGAACAGAAGGTATTGTTTAAATGGAGTGACTGCAGTTTGAAGACATCAATAGCCATTTGCCTTTTTGTTGGTTTGATTAATGACTCTATCATTCTTCCAGTGGTAAGTGCTCTGATAAGAATACGAGTGTTCTGCACAGAAAGCCCCATTCCAACGAAATCAGCCAATTGTGGAGAAGGTGCAGCATTGGTTAAGGATGAAATTGACTTGCAATATTTAAACCGTATTCTAAACAGATTTGCAGGCCTCATCTATATTTGTTAGATCAGTTGACAGGAGATTGCCTCTATTTTAGTCGGTGGGAAATGAGAACTGAGAGATACAGGCATAGCTAATGCAAAACAAGACTGGAAAAGTGCACTTCAATTGTTAAGTCATTAAGAACCCCGTTTATCATATCTGGTTTGTCAAACACGGGCTTTAGCATCACTGCTATTTACATTATTTGACATTGTGTAAAGACACCCTTCTACCACTCTGTAACATGATCTAATATAAACCAGATCTGTAACATGATTACAAAGCTCAAAATAGTGTGTGTGTGTGTGTGTGTGTGTGTGTGTGTGTGTGTGTGTGTGTGTGTGTGTTTCTCTCTCAAGAATTCCTTATGCTAGCTTCCAAGAAATAGCATGTTAGAGGCTATAATATGTAAATCCCCCATTTCTTATAAACATTTTTTTCTTTCTCACAAACATCGTTGTGGCTTTCTCCAGCCGGTTTCTTTTTTTGGAGTGTGAAAGTATTTACAAAGACTCTTAACAAAGGGATGACCTTGTGCTTTTCATAAAGCTGATAATCCAGTTCTTATTATTGCAACTTTGGAACTGTTGTACTGTAGCAATGTTTAACAGAATTTACACCACAATCTGTCTATTTTTTGTATAGTGTACGTGGTTTTTCCTTTAATTTCAAACGTGCATTCAAAGAGTATTAGACATATCTTAAATGATGAAACCAGACGTTGATGTATTAGAGCCCATGTTACATTGTTGAGAACTTTCACTGTATTAAGGGTCCAATATATGTTACTGAGTGGGACTTCACAGGTATAGGCATCCAGTGGCTAGTGAGATAAGCAAGTATGAGATTGGTTAAATAGAACCCTATAACTTTTCTCATGGCATGTTTGACGTTTGAAGGTTGTCTTTCTAATGCATTAGGACAGTCCTATTGCATGTTATCACACAGTAACGTTTTTCCTTTATCAATATGTTTCCCAGTTGTAAATAACGTGTCCTTTTTATTCAGATATTCCGTGAAGCCAGAAGAACAGTACCCAGTATTGTTTACATGCCTCATATCGGTGACTGGTGGGATGCTGTCAATGAAACTGTGAGAGCTACTTTTCTGACGCTTCTGCAAGATATACCATCTTTCTCGCCCATATTTTTACTGTCTACCTCTGAAACTGTATACAGCGACCTGCCAGAGGAGGTGAGCAAACCAGCCCTGTTATTAAATCTGAGAATACGTCACAAAACCATAGTCGGATGGTTTTGATTGGCTTCAAGTGACCAAAGGCATCAATCCTGTGAATTGTTTGAGTCTGTAGTGATCGGCCAACTGATATCATTCAATATAATCCTAGCCCTGTAATTTACAATGATCTCAAAATAAGGTACCAGGTAAAATATGTGGCTGCAAACGCCGGCTGTACACCTTATAATGGTTCTTTAGGCTACCTTGTTCTGGCTTGTCCTGTACCACCACACAGGTCACTGCTACAGGCACATCGGGATTAAACGTTTTAATACATTCAAATTTCCTTTGGGCAGTAGCTTCAAAGGTTATAATGCAAACGACAAAAATAATAGGCAGGGACCAACTACATGAATGACACCTTTTTCTGGTGCTTTTGGCGTCTGAGCACTTCTTTCATTTGCTGTGAACTCATTACACTGAAATACTTCTGTTGTATATGTGCTGTTTTGGGCGGAAAAAACAAAATTAAAAAAAAACCCTGGGTTATTGTCATAGGTCATGTGTGGGTCACCTCCATAGTAGCTCTTTAAATGTATTGCATAGTGTGCTAATGTTAACATAATACTCTTCACTTTAGTGGTTCTCTTGGGTTACCACTTTTTTACACTGTCATAGCCTTAATTGTCCCTTGTGGCATATGTCATACTTACAAAGACCCAAATCTTTTGCAAGTCAGTATGGGCAATGCCATTTAAAGGTGACCACCTTCTGCCTTGTATCTTCTAGAATTAACTTGCCTACGTTTCATGCATGATGTAAACAAGACTTGTACATATAAGGGTGGAGCTTACCTCATAATAAATGTAATTTGTCCCGGTAATCAGATCTGCAGCACAATCAATGTAGAACTAATTTGTCACATCTGCACCTCAGCAGGAGACGCACCGCGCTTTGATTCGCATACTGAGTGCCACAGATCATCGCATATGTAGCATTAGCAGCTTCAACCAGTCAAAAAAGTGTGTTGGCGAAAGAGGTTCGTTTTAAAAGAAAAAAAATATTTTGACATTCAAAATAAGATCGAGTTTGGCATGACACTCCGTTATCAAGAGTAAAACAGCCTTCCCAACTTTAAGCATGTATTTAACCACACAATAATCAATCTTACTCCGTCAATTAAATACCAAGTAGTTGAAAAATCCTACACCAGGGGTGGCCTAGTCTTTGACTGAGCCACCTGTGCTGAAGCATGGATATCCTGAAAACCTGACCTGTTGGGGGGCCTCTAAGGACGGGAGTTGTCTGCCCCTGTCCTATTGCATTGCTCTTCTTTGCGACTTACTAAGGCCGGTCTGTTCTATGTCCTGCTGGGAATAATGTTCCTGATAGAGGAGGTTAGTGTAGGATACAGGAGATCCAAATAACCCCCAGAGTAAGGCTGCGCTTATAGTGCCCGGTGACCTCGCGCCAAAACAAATACATTGGATCCGTCGCATGCGCTTATAGTAAGCGCGACAGCGACGGAACTGCAATTTTTTTTTAAGCCATTGCAATTTGATTTTGGGAAAGACAGTCGCTACGTGTGACTCTCTACACCAATCACAGAGCGCCTACTGCACTCTGCCTGCCCCCTTCGTGACATCACTGGCCTTGTCACCAGCGACGTCGCTCCAAATCTAAGTGCAACTTTCACCAGTGGCGACAGGTGACATCGGTCGTGTCGCCGCCACTATAAACGCGGCCTAAGACACAAGATCACAGCTGCAGGATCGAGGAAGAGCTTTGCCATGATGTGACCGGAAGGGTTTTTGGGGGGAAAACCCATAAAGTGCATTTACAAGTACAAAAATAATTTTTTAGTTCTCTATATGATAAATATTTAATGACAATTATTCCGTCCTTACTACTTCTGTTATATCAGTGAGCAGCGATGTTAAATGTGGTCTGTAAATTAGCATAAGGGTCAGAAACAGCATAAAAATTAAAGAATAACTATATACATTATAAATAGATATTTAAAATGAAACATCAACCAAAAATATGGCTGAGATAAATGAATGCTGCTGCAGCTCTTACTAGGCTGTAAAGATCTTATATTGGGCAGAAATAAAATTGTAAAACTGTTGATGCCGATTATTATGGTATTTTTATGGAATGCTCCAAGTACCTCTGCAACAAACGGCTATTCTCAGAAGAGCCGTGACAGGAGCGCGTGTTGATGCTTGGCATCTGTCTGAAATCAGTGATTCTCTGCAAGCACTTCTTCTGCATTCTGCTGTGAGGTTTCCGGTGTCTTCTATAATGCCCATAGTCTCACTTTAAGTTGGTTTGAAAGGCCAAACCAGTGGAGAATAAGAGCCTGAGAAGAGATCACCTAATAACACTGCATGGGTCATTCCAAGCTCTCATTGTGGCAAAATCTGGGATGGAAACGGTTTGCAAACGCACATATGAAAGGATATCCTCCCACTGACGGTATTTATCGGGTTCTTGGATTTCTTTAGGGACAAAATTACTATAATCGTGGTGATATAATAAACGCTAGGCTTTATAAAGTACAGTACAGTATGTACACATCTTACATAGTTACATAGTAGTTGCGGTTGAAAAAAGACGTACGTCCATCAAGTTCAACCTATGCTAAATTTAGACAACAGATTCTTTATCCTATATCTATACTGATTGATCCAGAGGAAGGCAAACAAAAAACCCCAGTGACATATTATCCAATGATATCTCATAAGGGGAAAAATAAATTCCTTCCTGACTCCAAGAATTGGCAATCAGATTAATCCCTGGATCAACATCCTTCCCATGTATACTTATTTGGAATATCCCTGTATACCTTTCCCATCTAAAAAGATGACCAACCTTTTTTTGAACAAATCTATTGTATCTGCCATCACAGTCTCCATGGGTAATGAATTCCACATTTTAACTGCCCTTACTGTAAAGAACCCTTTCCTTTGTTGCTGGTGAAATTTCCTTTCCTCCAACCTTAAGGGATGGCCCGAGTCCTTTGTATTGCACGTGGGATGAACAGTTCTTTTGAAAGCTCCTTGTACTGTCCCCGAATATATTTGTATATAGTTATCCTATCCCCTCTTAGACGCCTCTTTTCTAATGTAAATAAATCTAATTTAGCTAGCCTCTCCTCATAAGTTAGATTGTCCATCCCCTTTATTTATTTGGTGGCTCTTCTCTGCACTCTCTCTAGTTCCATAATGTCTTTTCTTAGGATTGGTGCCCAAAATTGTACTCCATATTCAAGGTGTGGTCTTACTAATGCTTTGTAAAGGGGCATATTTATGTTTACTTCCCTTCCATCCATTGCCCGTTTGATGCAAGATAAGATCTTGTTTGCCTTTGCAGCTACTGCATGACTTTGGGCACTATTGCTAAGCCTGCTGTCTACAAGCACTCCTAAATCCTTCTCCATCAAGGATTCCCCCAATATATCGCCATTTAATTTGTAAGTCGCCTTTTTATTCTTGCATCCCAAATGCATAACCTTACATGTATCTGTATTAAACCTCATCTGCCATTTACCTGCCCACGTTTCCAGTCTCTCCAAGTCCTTCAGAAGAGAAATTACATCCTGCTCTGATTCTATTACCTTACACAATTTAGTATCATCAGTGAAGATGGAGACTTTGCTCTCGATCCCAAACTCAAGATAATTAATAAACAAGTTAAAAAGCAGGGGTCTCAGTTCCGATCCCTGAGGTACTCCACTCACGACTTTAGCCCAACCTGAAAAAGTTCCATTTATGACAACCCTCTGTTGTCTGTCCTTTAACCAGTTTTCAATCCAGGTGCATATATTATTACTAAGTCCAATTTTCTTTATTTTGTACACCAACCTCTTGTGTGAAACCATATCAAAAGCCTTTGCAAAATCTAAGTAGACCACATCAACTGCATTACCCTGGTCTAAATTCCTACTTACCACCTCAAAGAAACAAATAAGGTTAGTTTGGCATGATCTATCCTTCATAAATCCATGCTGACTATTAACTAATAATTTTGTTTTCCATTAGGTATTCCTGAATATTATCCCGTATTAAACCTTCAAGTAGTTTCCCCACTATTGAAGTTAGGCTTACAGGTCTGTAATTACCTGGTTGTGATCTAGCTCCCTTTTTAAATATAGGCACCACATCTGCTTTACGCCAATCTTGTGATACTGCGCCTGTGGAAATGGAGTCCTTGAATATTAAATATAATGGTTTGGATATTACTGAGCTTAACTCCATGAGAACTCTTGGATGTATGCCATCGGGGCCAGGTGCCTTATTTACTTTAATTTTTTCAAGTCGCTTATGAACTTCTTCCTCAGTTAACCAATTGGTCATTAATATGGAGGTTGTGGCTTCCTCCTGCGGCACTACTATTGAACTTGATTCTTCCCTGGTAAACACAGAGGCAAATAATTTGTTTAATACCTCTGCTTTTTCCTTATCTCTAATAATCTGCCTACCCATCTCACACTGAAAGGGTCCTATATTTTCTTTTCTCATTTTTTTGTTATTAAGGTACTTAAAGAACTTTTAAGGGTTAACCTTACTTTCTATTGCAATCCTTTTTTCATTATCCATTTTTGCTAATTTGATTGCCCTTTTGCAATTTTTGTTACATTCCTTATAATTCTGATACGATGTCTCCGTCCCTTCTGACTTAAAGAATCTAAACGACTTCCTCTTCTTGTCCATTTCCTCCCCTCCCTGTTTATTTAGCCACATTGGTTTTGACTTATTTCTTTTATACTTCTTTCCCAAGGGTATACACTGATAAGTGTGCTTTTCTAACAATGTTTTAAAGACTGCCCATTTATCTTCTACATTTTTCCCTGCAAAAACATCATCCCATTGTATTACTACTAGATTAGACCTCAGTTTATTAAAATCTGCATTTCTAAAGTTTAAGGTCTTTGTTGAACCCAAGTAATCTGTTTTTTTTGATAATTTATTTCAAATGAGACCATGTTATGATCACTGTTACCCAAAAGTTCCAGGACTTGAATATTTGTTATTACTTCAATATTGTTTGAAATGACCAAATACAGAACTGCCCCTCTCCTGGTTGGTTCCTCAATAATTTGGGTCATATAATTGTCTTTAAGCACCCCCAAAAACCTGTTTCCTTTTGTTGTAATGCTAATCTCTTTGCCCCAGTCTGTTTGGATAATTAAAATCCCCCATTATGCAAACATGACCCAGTTTTGATGCCTTCTCCATTTGCAAAAGTATTTTAGCTTCCTCAATCTCACAGATATTTGGTGGTTTATAGCATATTCCCATTACAAGGGAATATTCTTCTATTAGATGGACCTTTCGTGTGGTAAGATGCAGTTTAAAACAATGCAGAAGGAGTTCCAAACTTTGCAACTAGTATAACAAGTTGAGTCTTCCACAACTGCATGTTGCTGCCTTTCGTTGGAGTGTAGCAGTGACACAGCCTGGGAAGCATGTTAAAGCTGCAGTTCAAGCTGCCGTTTTTAAAAAATATATATTTTTTCCCCATTCAATATGTGCATCAATACAATCTGTACACTGACAAGTGATTAGCTAAGCTGCAGATCGATCCGTTCTCCTGTAATCGATCGCTTGCTCCGGGTTATTTAATTCAGTTCTTGCACAGCATTCTGGGCAATGTAATTCCTAGAATATGAGTGACTGTGCAGTTACTAGATACAATTGGTGCACTGCTAGAGAGAGGGCGGGGCTCAAGAGCCAGTGCCTATCAGAAGGGCCTGTCACTTTGGAAATGCTTCCTACATTAGAAACATTAAAAATGACTTTAAAACATTTATTTTTAAAATGCTAAAAGTATTTTCTCATAGTACAGAACTGATTTATTAAAACAAAAAACGCACATGTAGGATATTGGTTGAACTGCTGCTTTAACTCTCTGGTATGTGAGATAGTAGTGGCAACGGCATGGGGTAGGCAACTCCAACTCTTCGACTGAGCAACTAATTAAGCTACCTGGGCTGAAGCTAGGATGTCATTAAAACCTGACCTGTTGGTGGCCCTTGAGGACTGGAGATGGCTACCCTTGATCTAGATCATAGACCAGGGGTCTGCAACCGTTCAAGGAAGAAGAGCCCTTTTTTTTTTGTTTTTTTATTTGACCAAAATATTTAGAGCCGCAACACGAGCATGAATATGAATGCACCCGCACACACAATATATGAACATTAACGTACAGTATATATGCCTATGACGAACGTACTTCAGTCACTTTAACTTGTTCTTTATTTGAATTTTCTACAAAAAAGGTGGATGAGAGACACAGAATAAAGTGGTAACATGTTACTTTTAAATTACAAACATTTGTATACATAAGTAAGTTACAGGTTTAATACTTCAATCATTTTTAATGCGATTTCTGCGGTTGGACTTCTTTAGAGAGTTGCTCAATGTTCGGCGTATACGCAGTTATTTTCTTTTTCAGGCAGGATTCAAGACTCAAATCTGTTGGCTTCAGTTTGCTTTTTATGAAATTCATGTTAGAAAACACTTGTTCACAAAAGTATGTCGATCCTAAGATTGAGAGAAGCCCACATGCGTATATCTTCTTAAGTTGACTGTAGGTGTCCGGTAGGCAATTCAAAATGTCAAATACAATCTGGTCTTGTTTTTTTAAGATCGTCCATTTCAGACCACTTGTGATGTAGCGCCACAGCAAACTTCTGCCTTTTCAGATCCTCAAGTTTGATGACCAGGCATTTCAATTTTGAATTCCACAAATCCTTTGCCCGCACATCCGCTAACTCAAGTTCAAATTGTGCCCGATCAACTCCAGCAAACGCTGTAAAATTCCATTCGGAAGTGTCTGCTTCAAGAGATTTCAACAGAAATGACAAAGTTGCCTTTTCCTCTCTGAGCTGTTCAAATTGCCGAACAAACGCAGCTTGCATTTTGACGACTGTGACATTGATCTTAAGTTCCTTGCAGAAACAGTCATTTGTTGATATTGCTTCAAGTTTAGGAAATGCACCAATGTGCCATTCTCTGTCCCTCACAAACAGACAGCTTTTGTTCAAACGAAAGCACTTCTTTCAAAAGCGAAATTGCAGTATTTCTCTTTCCCTGTAGCTACCGATTTATCATGTTTTAAGTGAGAAGTTCTATCCACGATGAAATAGAATTCCTGTTACCAGCGAGGATCCGTTAGCTCTGCATATTCAAGGCCTTGCTCTTGTAGGAATACCTTCACTTCCTTGAGGCTTGATGCAAACCAAACCAGCACTTTGCCTCTGGAAAGCCACCGTACCTTGTTATGCAAGAGAAGATCGGAATATTGGCTATTAACTTCTTGAAGCTCGCAAAACTGACGACGATTGAGATCTCTTGCCTTTATTTTGTTGACAATCTTCACGACTAAATCCATTACTTTTGATATCTCCTCCGAAAAGCTTTGTGCACAGAGTGCCTCTTGATGGATTATGCAGTGAAATTAAATTACATCGTGCTCCATACTTTTTTTTTTTTAAGTAAAGAAACAAAACCTGTGTGTACTCCCATCATGACCCATTGGTTCCCCCATCTGTAGCAATAGAAATTAATCTGTTGATGTCAATTTATTTTTGTTTCAAGCATTCAGTAACCGCAGATGCAATGGCTTCTGCCCCCCCCCCCCCCCCCCAGTTTGTCCTCGGAGTGGCAATAATGCGATCAATTCTTCTTGAGGTCCTTGAGTTAACATATCTGCCGGGGAGGGCAACCTGTGCAATGTCGCCCACATCGCATGACTCATCCCAGGCCATAGAAAATACGGGTGCTGAATTAGTGTCATTAACCTGCTGACTGGTTACGTCTGTGGCCATCTTTACAGTTCTGCCTCTTACAGTCTTCGCAGATAGTGACATCTTTTTTTTTTTTTTTTTTTACTATTTTGTTTTTGTTCTTAACATCGCTGAAAAGATGCTCCGATGTTTTAATAAAACATTCTTTCGGGTATTCTCCGTCTGTGAAGGGCTTTCCTCTTTTAACGATATCTTCAGCTGCCGCAGAACTAGCCGTAGTTGTATTACTTGATGATTTTACCCATTTAGCCAAGTGTACACTTTGTTTGCTGTGCTTTTCGCTGTAGCTCCTCTGCTGCCTTTTTTTCTTGCATCGCCCGCTGGATACGTTTCTGCAAGTGTGCCATGTTTTTTTTTTTCCCAAAATGTCTTTCTAGGTTGAAATTATTATAATTGAACAGTTTCTCGTTGCAAATGACGGTCTGGGAGTCCAGCTGGATTCGATATAAATGCATAAGACTCAGTCCACTCATTTTGAAATTCTTGATCATCTTCTAGCTTTCTCTTTTTAGTTGTCATTTCACACACCTTGGACAACAAATGCTAAATCAATTAAAATATGCTTGGTCCCGTGTATTTATTTATTTATTTTTTTAATCCCCCCACCTTCCTTTTTTACACCACCCCTCTTAATCTCGTCCCTTGCACTCTTCCCCACTCAATCCCCTCCTACCCACACAAAATGATCCCCACTCTCACCCCCCACAGAATTATCCCAAACAAAATGATCCCATTTCCCCACTCCCAGCCCCCAAAGAATTATCCCACATAAAATGATCCCAACATGTATACACCCCATACAAATGATCGCCACGTTAAATGACCCCACTCCCCACTCCCAACCCCCACAGAATTATCCCACAGATACCCCCCCACAGAATTATGCCACCTAATGACCCCTCTTCCGCACTCCCACAATATAACCACACACATAATTACCCCCACACACATACTTGCAGCACTGTTGTGATCTGTCGGCGCTCCTAGCAATTGAAGTGCAGGCAGACTGAGGCTTGGGCGGCATGCACTTCCCCGCAGAGCCAACAAGCAGTGTGGGAAGACTGGGCTGACTGAGGCATTGCGCGGCACGCACATGCGGCACCGACAAGCTGTGAAGAGCGCCTGAGCTGGAGTGTCGACAAGCAGGGGAAGGCACTGAAAGCTCAATGGAGGATGCACCTCCATAAATGAGCCGCATGGACCAGCCAGAAGAGCCACATGCGGCTCGCGAGCCACAGGTTGCCCACCCCTGTCATAGATTAACACTAAAATTAAGTCCATACTCATGGCACCCAATTCCTAATCAAAAAGACGTCTTGCTGTTTCTAACCTGATCACCTCCTCTATTAGGCCTAACACTTTATATCCAATAAACTTTTAAAGGGGAACTATGATGTGACTGGAAACAAACAAACTGCTTCTAGGGTATATTCATTATTGTTCCTGTTAGATTTCTCGAACTAATCCCTTTTATTTTAACATTTGGATAATGGAACTAGTGTACAATAGTATTTATAAGAGCACTGAAACATCTAAATAACTCCGCTATTGAAACATTTCACAATAGGTTTTAGCAACTCTTCTACCAGTATTTTGATGCCTAGATTCGCACGCCTCTCTCCCTCACCCCTGATCTCTACTCGCACGCCCCTCAAACCCCCCGCCTCTACTCGCACGCCTCCCCCCGCTCTATACTTGCACGCCTCTCTCCCCCACCCCCGCTCTACTCGCACTCCTCCCCCGCTCTCTACTCGCACACGCTGCTTTCTACTCGCACACGCTGCTTTCTACTCGCACACGCCTCTCTCCCCTCCCCCTTTCTGTTCTCTACCAGCATGCCTCCCCCTGCCTATATATAAGAAGTTACAGGTAAAACTAACAAACATTGATCCACAAACCGTGTAATGGGTTAAAAACAGAGACCCTACGCGGGACACAATAGATACCCAGGTGGTACTTATGTGCTTTTGAGCACTGTACAACATGATGGAAGTGACCTTTTTATGTCAACCTAAACCCCACATTTTTGTATTGACTCTGTTGAATCATGTTTGTAAAAATCAAGCTCTGCCAGCTGGCGCATACATCCAGCTACATAATCACCAATATTAAGTCAAAGAACTGGGCGAGATAATTTCGGTATTGTGGATTTAAATGCAGGTGTGATGTTGCTGAGGTTGCTTGAATCTTAACGGAATGTGTGACGGTTGTGCTGACCTTGTTGTAGATATTAATATACTGAAGTAAGTTGCTTTTATTAACGTTTTTACGCACATGCCAGTTTCTTTAAATATGGTGCTCCTTATTCTGAGGCTGCAGAATGCTACCATCTGGCCCTACTACCTCCTTCCACATTACTGTTGGAAGTACGATCATTCACCCAGTAGTCCAAGCACGCTGCCTAGGGGTCACACTCGACTCCTCTCACATTCAAAACGTATCTAAAACCTGTCGCTTCTTCCTCCGCAAAGATACGCCCGTTCCTCTGTTGCTCGACTGCTAAAACTCTGACTCATGCCCTCATTCTCTCCCGTCTTGATTACTGTAACCTCCTGCTGTCCAGCCTTCCTGCCTCTCACCTGTCTCCCCTACAATATATCCTAAACGCTGCAGCCAGAATCGCTCTACGCTTTCCTAAATCTGTGTTCGCGTCTCCCCTGCTGAAATCCCTCTCCTGGCTTCCAATCAAATCCCGCATCTCACACTCAATTCTCCTCTTCACTTTTAAAGCTTTATACTCTTCTGCTCCTCCTTACATCTCAGCCCTAATTTCTCGTTATGCACCATCCTGACTCTTGCGTTCTTCTCAAGGATGTCTTCTTTCTACCCCCTTTGTATCTAAAGCCCTCTCCCGCCTTAAACCTTTCTCACCGCTGCCTCGCACCTCTGGAATGCCCTTCCCCTCAATACTCGACTAGCACCCTCTCTATCCACCTTTAAGACCCACCTTAAGACACACTTGCTTAAAGAGGCATATGAATACCACTGTGGATAATACTGAACACATGATACATAAAGCTTGGCCCCCTGCAGATGCACTTACCAGAATTCCCTCCTACTGTCTCTGTACGTTCTTCCTTCCAATTAGATTGTAAGCTCCTCTGAGCAGGGACTCCTCTTCCTTAATGTTACTTCTATGTCTGAAGCACTTATTCTCATGACCTGTTATTTATATTATTTGTTTATATGATTACCACGTGTATTACTATTGTGAAGCGCTATGTACATTAATGGCGCTATATAAATAAAGACATACAATCTGTTGACAGACGTGTGCCATGCTTTTCCTTCTGTAATGTAGGCGAGGTCTCGTTCTTCAAATATACCATGTGGTGCTGATATCACTAATGGGAAACGAACACTAGATTGATGCACCTGTGTAGTAATGAGAACATGAAAATTGTATTTTCTCTTAACACATTTTAGTCATTTCCTACAGTAGAAGTTGAGAAGGGAATTAACATTTCTGTTAAAAAAAAAAAATCATTAAAAAAAAATCAGTAGTTAATTCATTATTTTTGAACCAGCTTAAAAGATCAGGGCAGCTCTGCTGAGCTTGATATTTCCATTTCTGCAGTAAAAACGATTTAATACAATACCAATTAAACTGAATGTATGGCCGTTCCATTCTCCGACTGGTTTCAACTCTTTTTCCAATAATGTTTTCAGTTGATGAATTCATAATTATGAGAAAATAATTGCCCCCAAGCGGGTTTAAATGTGTAATACAGCATATTTTCTTTCTGGTTGTGTATCCATTGTACTCTGTAGTCTGCATTACAAGTGCCTCCTGTAGTCTGTGCAGACAGTCGTGAGATTACCAGCTATATTTAAGAGTGATTTTCAGAGTCTTGGAATACAGAAAATTGAAAATGTGTTCTGAGGTACGTGATATTTTGGAAAAATGACAGCAGTATATCTTGTTCAATAATCCTTGTTAAAAAAAACAAACTCCCTATCTTTCACCTCAGCAAAAAATGGATGTTTAACCAAACTTGTCTGTGGAGCTGTTTTGATACTATGGAGGTGTTAGGAAGGAAATTACTTGGCATTAAATTTGCATTAAATCCGTACATATGTTATTTACTTCCGTCTAGCCTGTTCTTCATCACTTGGGGATTTAGAGTGTTAATGATTTTTTCTCCCATATTAAAAGCCTTGTATAGTGCTGCTCACATGTGCCATGTATACAAATAACGATGGGCTACACGTTTCTTTACAGCCAACTATAGTCAATCTCCCCAATGTCAGATTTAATGCCTTTGGCTCTGGAAGGTACTGCGGTGCACGAAGGGACAGTGCCTTTCTACCCCCTCTAGCAATTATGCCAATAAGGTGACATATTCAAAATCTATTCCACGGTCTTACGCACCAAGCCATTCACCGCAGGCTAATATTGTGGGTATTGTGTTGATCTAGGCTTTTCCTTAATAGCTGATTGAGTTGTTTGTCACAGTCAGTTAACTTTCCCTCCAGGTAGAAAATTAAATGTACAGTGTTTATATTGATTATCTTATCCGAAGATTATTTTTTTTTTACACTCTTACGAGCATAGCTCTGTAGATGGTTTGTGTTTTTGTCACAAGTCTTTTCCACTCCATTTCCCTCCAAGTCTTTTCAATACATCACCGTGTTATTCATCCGTTTCTCAAAAACGGCAGCTGGGAACTCTGTGTTTGTTCCGAGGTCTCACTTTTTCGTGTTTAAGTACCTTTATTTTATTTCATCCAATCACAATCCTCATTTTCCCACCCAGCCTATCCTGTCCTAGAATGGAAAGCTGAGCACTGGCATTGAAATGAGCCGTTTTGTGATTGGAGACAGCAATGACATTTCTCAATCTATATTTGTAGAAGTGTAAAGTTATTAGAGTAAGTTGATTTTGCCCTTTAAGGACGATGCATTTGTATAAGGAAGGCCATCACAAAGTGTTTTTTTTATATTTTTTTAATGAATGTGAGGCTGTGTTTCGTAGTATCCGCTGCATACATTATGCCCTTAAGGGCACAGAGCTTAAGTTGCTTCACTATTAACCTTTCCAGGGCAGAGGTCGTCAGAAGGATTACTGCTTGCTCACCCATTTAGTTTAAATTGTCTACTAAGTGGGATTCCCAACATTTAAATGAGCATACTATGTTTAACCAAAACTGAGGTGGAAGAGAGGCTTGGAAGCCAATGTAGAGGGGGCTGTAACCTGGACATTTGCTCATTAGATGGGTGCAAATAAATGTCCCACCTTTCAATATATATCAAATAGTCCACAATCCGTTTATTTTCTCAATTTATTCAGAGACAATAGAAAACATCTTTCACAGCATAATTTCAATTGGTTACATCATTCAAGCATATAGAATACAGAGTGGAGAATCCTTAGCTTGTTCTTAGCTTGGTAGTGTTAAATGATTCTGAATTCTGTAAATCCAGATACTCTCTATACATTTTTAGCAATACCTGTTTCTCACTCTCAGCCAAAATGTTCAAAGTTAATCATCAACATGAGCACACTGTTTCTTACTTTAGCAATATTTACTTTGATTTAGAAGAACCCCTCTGTTCTGTCAGTAAGTACCATGGCTATAGTTAATCCTATGTTCCTTATCTTTTAAGACCTCTATTGTATTGTCTTAATAACTATTTAACTAACCTTTGATTCCAAACTGTTGCAACTCAGCAGACATGAAACATTCAAAGTTTAAAAAATGTCTACACCTGCCTGTCTTCAGACTGATGTAACTTCTTTTCTTTGTAGAGGCAGCTAATCATTTTCCGATATAAATTGTAACTTAATAATAATTTACTTATTTTAACTAGTTACATGCTGAATATATATGTATATAGAGAATATAGCATAATTAATATTTAGGCTTTAAATCGTTATATCTTCATAACATAGGAAGCTAAAATCCCTTTTCATGGGGTCCTATAAAAGTCACCTTATTTATTTTGTTCCACCGGCATCAACCTGAAATTCTAAGGTGTTATATAAACTTCCTTGTAAGTCTCTGTATATACACAGCGCACAAACATTACATGAGCAAAATGTTGTACTTCTGTTTGAGACGTTTCTCTTTACGAAGTTTCAACGACTCTAGACCTCCCGTATTGTTCTTCCCGCTTCTGAAATGCAACGGTCAAACAATTAATTAAATTTTTTTATTTTTTTTGAGATTGTAACAGCATATTTTCCTTAAAATACTTAGTGGTTAATCACATCACAGACCTGGTTTGTCGCACATTATTTGAGACTGTAGCAAGTCCCAAGAACCTGGATTATAATGTAAGACCTTTCCTATGAAAGCCGTTACTAAGCATATACAGTTTATTTGGATCACTTATAAAGTCACTCTTACTGTATTGTTTTGCAGTTTATTTCTGGGCCTGTAAACGTGGAGGAGTTAATCATAATGTAAAATGTGCATCACCCAGACGTCTTTCACCCAATAAGTAATATTGCTGTAACTCCTCCCAAACTCTGTTTTTGTTGCAGGTGAAATGTATTTTCAGACTACAGTATGAGGAGGTTTTTATTACGCAAAGACCTAACCAAGAAGACCGTTTGCAATTTTTCCAGGACCTGATACTTAATCAGGCAGCAATGCCACCTTCTAGAAGGAAAAAAGCTGGTAAGAAAAGTGCCTCAAATCAAGTAACACTAAGGTTAGGAAAATGTTAGATATTGTAGTGTTTCTGTCTCTAACCTGTTGTGCGTAAGATTACTTGATTCAACTGTCTTGTTTTTTTCTTGTGTCTCCTAATTAAACAATCGGGTGTACTGTCCTAAAAAAAAGTCAGTTATACTGTATGTTTAATCTGGTGAATGTAGACAGACAGAATAGAAGCCATATTTCCACCTTGTGGAAGAGTAGTGGAGGGAAGATTGCTGGGCCCCCTGGCAGTGAAAAAGGGTAAACATTCTTGCCATCTTGAATTGGGAGACCCAACCTAGGTTCCTGACTCGTGTTGTCTGGGTGTTGTGATATTCAGTATGTCACTTGGTCCCCCCCCCCCCTACTGCAGTATTTTTCATCAGGGGTTCTTAGGACCCCTTGGGTTCCCAATACATCCCTAAAGGGTTATCTGCAATTTTCAGGTAATTTAAAAATTGTACAAAATACAGAAGACTTTACAATGCATCTGATCTCAGACACGCTATTAGAGAAGGTTAGGGTTCTTACAGTGCATCTGATCTTAGACACACTATTAGTGAGGGTTGGGGTTCCTTAGCGCATCGGAGCTCAGATGCATTATATTAGAGAGGGTTAAGGTTCCACAGGATATCACAATATAATTATAGGATTCCTTAACCAAAAAAATCCTGGAAACCTACTGTAAGTTCTAAAGTTCTGTGACATCACTGCTTTATCCTTGTAGCGGTGCCCGAGTTACCTACTGTACCAGTGTTTATATATTCAATTTGTTATTGTCATCACACACCCCATTGTATTGGTCTGTGGAATATGTTTGCATGCTATAAGTAAATGATCGTGTAAACTGGTTCTGTGCATGGGCGGTTTAATTTCACTGACAGCTTCAATCTCTCCTCTAACCCAGTAAACAGCTGCTGTGGTTAAGCCAATATAAAATTCAGAGAAATGTTAAGAGCATGGCCCAATAGATACCTCTTGATCGGATACATACAATTAACTGGCTACAGATTTTCATGGCGTTTGTTTTATTGCTATACCGTTTCATTCCTAGCACTGCCCTTTAATACAATCCACCCCTGTGTAGTTATGCAGCCATTTCTATTTTTAACGGACACAATTCAATATTTTTTTCTGATCTTAATTTCGTTGCGCTTTGTCTCTCTAAATTGTGTGTAGTTATAATGACACATCCGCAGGAAAGGTGGGATTTCATCTTTCAGCATTATAGATGTACTATTTTGTTCACCAGTACAGGAACGGCCTTATGGCAAAGAGAGAAGATGGCCGCCTTGCGCCCCGTGCCTTCGGGGGCCTCGCGCACCCTCCTCTCTCTGTCTCCATCTCTCCCTGTCTCCCTCTCTCTCTCTCTCCCTCTCTCTCTCTCTCTCTCTCTCTCTCTCTCTCTCTCTCTCTCTCTCTCTCTCTCTCTCTCTCTCTCTCTCCCCTCCCCCTCTCTCTCTCTCTCCCCCTCTCTCCCCCTCTCTCCCCCTCTCTCTCCCTCTCTCTCCCTCTCTCTCCCTCTCTCTCCCTCTCCGCTTCCTTCTGTCGGCACCAGGATCCAACTTTCACTCAACCATAGGGGGTAGCTGGAGAAGGGGGTAAGATGGTCCGTGGTTCACAGCAACTTCAGCAGCCAACGCATGGATGTCTAAAAAAACTTTATTGATCGCTAGCAGCAAACATCAGGCAACCACTCTAACATGTTTCGTCCAGGCTATGGACTTTTTCAAAGAGTGCTGATAGTGTATGGCAGCCAAATAGATATAGGGAGTGGTGAGTGTATGCCACCAATAGAAACAGGGAACGTATTTAAACCTCACCTGTGGTAGATTAATCATTAAAGTGGATAACTATCTCCCCAACAATCCCCATAGCAATGGCTGCACAACAAGGTATTTACAACATACACATGAAAAATCTTCTTAGCTGGAGAAGGAAGTTTGGGGCTCTCCCTCCAGCTCCCCCCTCGGGTCGGAAGTTGGATCCCGGCGCCGACAGGAGGAGGGAGCGCGGGGCATCCGGATAGGCAGTGTGTTAATTGCTCCGCAGCGGGCCGCCCCCCGCTGCGTCCTGGCGTCACGTTGCCAAAGCAATTTGCAGTCTAGAGCTAGAGTATTATTATGTGACGTCATGACGCTGCCGGAGGAGGCTGCTCTTCCAGGTATGTCCTCCTTTTATTTTACAAGGGGAACTCCGCTGCCAGCATGCCGCCTCGGTCCCCGCAAAACCTCAGGCCGACCCTGTGTGCAACCACTCAAAAGACCGTAACCTAGCCTAGGATTGTCATGCAGTTTAATTAAAATAATTATTTTGTACAGGTTTATGTGCTTGACGGAAAGTCTTGAGTTCTAAAGAATGAAGTAGCAAAGATGAGCAAAATTGGCACAGCATCGTTTTAACACAATGTTTTTTTATTACTGTTCACTATGAAGGCAACACTTTAGATTGATATATAAAAAATAGGGATGTAAATGTACGACGCTGGGATAATAACACTGTACAGTAATCGGGTTATGGGAATACTGTCGTTTTGGTGAGAGTTACAGCGATAAAATAATACAGTACTTGTAAATGCTTGGCGGGTTTCATCCAATATCCCAAAGGGTAACGAAGTTCCATGTGGAGAGATGGTGTTTGAGTAATTAGCACTCAGGAGCCATCCAAAAGTGTTTTTGTGGACTTTTAGAGAAGATGCCTTTCTCCTTTGAATTAAAGCTTGACTGGTTCTCTGTATTTAGTTAATTTATTTTCAGCCGATTGCTTGTCTATTCTGGTTCACTTGCAAAAACACCAAAATCAGACATAATGCATTCAATATTCAAATACTAAATGCTTCTTTATCTTATGAGAAACTGTGTTGTGATGAAAACAAAGGAAGACATTACTGAATACGGGAAACCATTTCCCACTTTCTAATTCATACAACATATATTTCACAGTAAAACCCCATAGTGATGCTTTAGTGTGCTTGGTTGTTTTATTGTAAAAATTTCATGATGCTCCTTTTGTGTCCCACACACATGGTACTCTTGCTCTATGCTGCATATGTCATTACTGTCCATCTGCCCTGATATTGTGTGCATTGTCAAATACTTTGCACACATCAGGGACACCTATGGAAACCTTGCCATATGTGGTACAAGTCACACATTTTTTTTTTCAAAATTCAGTTTAGAGAGCACTTGAAAATTATTTTGTTCATCTGACGTTTTCACTTCCCTTTAGCACTGCAGGCTTTGGAAGTTCTTCCTCCTGCTGAATCGCTCCCAACGCGACAACTCTCAGAAGTGGAAAATCAGCGGATGGAGGATCATGAGGAGAATACGCTGAGGGAGCTGCGATTGTTCCTCCGAGATGTCACCAAGCGGCTGGCCACTGACAAGCGGTTTAACATCTTCAGCAAACCGGTGGATATTGAAGAGGTCTTGTTTCAGTAATGCACAAACAATGAAGCGGATTGTATTAAACTTTAAACAAATCTATATAAAATTGACCGTGGTCACACTCACATTAACGCAAGCTAAACATAAGCCAGCCTAGAGTGTTGGGGTGACCCCGAAAAAAAAGTCTCACTAAAGAGAAATACATAGCATTCTTTTTATATCAACTTTGAGCCCTGACCGGGCTCCTGTTTTTACCAGAATGAAAACACAACCTTTATAACACAGAGGGAGTTTCACAAAGGGATCCTTATTTCTGTAGTTCCACTGGTTATAAAGAAAGCGGGGCTTTGTTGCAGGAGAACACATTCCTGTCCTGGAATGTGTTTTGACATGGTTTGAATTGTGAGGAAAGAGAAGAATTTTCTTTTTTTTCCCTTTCATGTACAAAACTATTGTTTTTTTTCATAAGTATCAGTACTCCAACCACAGCCAACCATCAGAATTCAGCCACCAAGAACATTTAGAATGTGTAAATGGATCCTAACTTGATAGTATTCAGGTTCTCATCAAATCCCTTTGGTGCAGTAAAGTTGTAAATAATCCTTTGTAGCCGTTGCTGTTTATTTTGTAACGCTTTCTCCCATGCAGACTTCCTCGGTCATCAGTCTGCGTTGTAGCACTTTGCCTGTGATGCTTCTGCACTTGTAGTAATCCTGAAAGGGAGCAGATTACCTATAACAAATCAATAACCAAGGAGAAGCTTTAGCTTTACTCTTTCCAAATAGAAAACCTATTTTTACGTAGCCCCCCTAAAGAAGTAGTACTTTTATTTGGGATGTAATGAGTAATAATGTTGACCATACGTATTGCTTTTAACCAAAGTCCACATCCTATAATATAACCTTATTGGATGGTCCCTGCACATTCCACAGTATCGTTCTTTACGTGGAGTGTAGAGGTCAGTGCTGCCTGTTATCTGATATGCAGGAGACTGATGGCTGCCGTGAATAATCAGGTTGCTTGCTTCATATTGTAACTTCAGACCTGCCACGGCAATTCGCCTTTGTATTTTTACACATCGGAATTGCTGCTGCCTTGCAGTTTCTTTTGAAAAAACATTGTACAATAAATAAAAATACCATTTGTGGTGCATTTGCATCTCTCGGATAGGCCCGCAACCCTGTCTTTCCCATCATCACTGAGCAAACACTCTGATATTCCTTCAACCAAAATAAATCTGCCAACCGCATTGAAAATGGGAAATCCTGACAGTAATAGCTTTCTTGGTCTTAAATGTAATAACTTGCGTATTAACATCCTTGTGTTTTCATTTTGGGTAAACGGTATCTTTTGGTTGGATTCACTATAGCAGCAGAAGCTTGCCAATACAAAGACCTGTACAAAGAGAAGTGCACATTTTGCAATTGGCTTTTTTTGGGCCTTTTCCTAAACTTAAATGGTTTGCACATGCAAAGCCGTCCTGAAGACATTGCAATTTCCTAAACAAAATCTATAGACAAATTGAAGTTACAGGCCAGAATCTCCGCTTCTGTGCATGTCAGTGCTTTATATGGTTACCACCTGACTCCAAGACAGACTCCCAAGTGATAGAAACCATGAGAATAGGTGATTAGATATACCAGAGAAATGATCGCCTGCGCACCTTCATACGCCAAAATGAAGATCAATTTGAGCCATACGAGTGCTGTTCCCAAGATGTAGCCCAGAGCTGTGGGAAAGAAAGGCGGCTGCATGTTAATCAGTCGGCTGCTTCCCCTGCCGAGGGAGATTGTAAAGGTCTGTTTCCACCCGGCAATTTGACTGTGTGGAAGGCAAGTCCACGCTGCATCTGTACTGATCTGTGATGACACGTGTTGTAACAAATATATATTTTTTTTATATTGAGTACTACAGCAAGATACTGTATCGTGAAACGCCAAGCCACGATGAAAAAAGCTTGCGATGAAAAAAGCTTGCAATGTGTTTTTCAACCAGAGGTACATGGCAGTAGTGAGTGTCCAATTGGTGACTAACTTCAGTGGCCAGTACCTTTAATCTCTGCCCTGCAAGAGGGCCTGTAAATGCAATCTGTAGTCCATTACATACAGACGAGCCAACGAGTATTCTTAAACTAGCCATGTACATGCTGGGTACATTTCAGTGACATTTCTACAGAGGCTAATGGCCCATCGGATTAACACAGCAGGGGTTCCTGCAGTCCCCTTCGGTTTGAATGGGACTGCCATGGACCCTGCTGTTAATCCGCTGGGCCATTAGTCTGTCTGCAGAAATGTGTGAAATGTTGCATCATGTACCTGGGTCTTTTTGGAGATTGCCCCAGTTTTGTTTTAGAATAATCGTCGGCACTACAGTACGATGCTTGTAGTTCTTCTCCACCCCCCCCCCCAAACTTCTCCAATCCAGTAGCTGTAAATTTGTCAAGATATGGAAGAAAATAGTATGAGCCCTCGGTAGAGAAGTAATGTTGGGGTAAATGCATTTAGTTAACAATGATTGTGTGTGCATTCTGTCATGTTCATATATACGCGCACACTCTCTTTTTTTTTTTTTTTTTTTTTGTGAATTGCTGGAAATTCAAAACCAGCTTGGGCTTAGTGCTTCTCTATGACTTGGAGTCAGGTGAGATCCCCAGTACTGTTTGTTTTTGTTATGTCTATTTCTAAAACTAACATTTGATAGCATGTTGCACAGGATAGCAATGGGATGGAGCCACAGAATTGCCAACACGTGGTCTCAAGGCATTGTTAAGCTTTATTATAAATGAAAACTATATAGGATGTTCAATAAAAAAAAAAAAAAAAAAAAAAAGGTTTGCCTTTGATACAAGTTCATCACATGTATAACTATCCTGGGGCAGGCGTGTAAATAGCACACTACATTTTCACATGCAGTAAACACTGTACACAGCAGGGTTCTTCTACTGGTGGCCTGCAGGCCAAATGCAGCCTGTGAGGGTCCTTCATGTGACTCCTGGACACTGCTGCCTAAGCTACTAGTCTGAAATGAGCAGGAGCAAAGTCCAGTTTTTCACACTAATCTGACTGTTACGGTAAAGTAAATGTATATAGTACAGATGTTATCAATATTAGCAACATTTTAAAATATAGTAATTATGATATTGAAATGTATGCAAAATTACATTACAATAAGCTTGTGGCCCCTATATTTTCTAATCTGGCAACTTTGGAGAACTAGTTGAAGAGCCCTGGACCAATATGTGCGCTTGAAAACAATAGATCCTTTTATTACTTTATTTCTGTGCAGTTTTTACCAATAACACGGTATTGTACAAGGTAAAAACACTGCTGACACAGTGAACTAAGCATTCTATGGTCACATGTTAACACTGGGGATTTTTTTATTGCATTTGATTTTATGTGAAGACCAAATGTGTGTGATTTCCACACTGCTAATGGATCTTACAAGGCATGGTCATAGCTCATCTGGTGCTTCAGGGGTTAAACGTCTTCATTAGTCATCTTGTTCTTGAAGCCGAATGCCTTCTGCAAATTTCCTTTTTAAAACAGTGTCCTGTTTTTTTTTCCCCTTTGGCAGATTTCAGATTACCTTGAAGTTATCCGCGAGCCCATGGACCTTTCTACCATAATGACCAAAATTGACAAACACCGTTACATGACAGCCAAGGATTTCCTACTGGACGTTGACCTTATCTGCCGCAACGCTCTGGAATACAATCCCGACAAAGAACCGGGAGGTAATCATGCCCCCGCAGCAAGAAAGTGCTCTTACCATTATTATTTGTCTTCTCTCCAGGCTGTATTGATTTATAAAACCTTTTTTTCTGCCAGAGGAGACCCGTTGAAAAGCAGCTCGTAATTACTACACAATACCAGTGAAGGGGAAAAGAGAGACGCAAGGCGGATGCCATGTTTGCCAGCAAATAAAAAAAATTGTTTAACTTTTTATTTTTTACCTTTTTAATACATATAATACCCCTTTTTTTTTTTTATTGATTCTTTGAACAGCCTAGTAATTGAACCTAAGGCCCTTTTGTGATCTATCAATGTATTATTTTGTACCCAGCCATTTGCTGTTCCCTGTTTTTTGACAAAGTAGAATAGAACTGTTACATCATAAATATGTATCAATGATTCCTTTTGCTCACACAGCAATCAGTGTTTGCGAGTTAATGACACCTACAGCAAGCCCTAAAATCGCAATCCTGCCAAATTATTACTTTCAGGTTTTTTACAGGATTGGTACTTGGGAGCTGTTCTTTTCAGCTCCAGGGGGACTTTCCCCTCAAATCCATTCACCTAGGGGAATGGCCAAAATCTATGAATAAAAAACAAAAAAATCTTTCCCCTTCCCCCCCACCATGTCATTTTATTGTTATGTTCCTTTGTTAAAGAAGTAAAATTGCTCACTCCAGTGTGTTTTGTAGATAAAATAATTAGACACCGCGCCTGCACTCTGAAGGATACTGCACATGCCATTATTGCTGCCGAACTGGACCCCGAGTTTAACAAACTGTGTGAAGAGATTAAGGAAACAAGAACCAAGAGAGGTGTGTAACGTTCTTATACTAAAGTTGTGCCGATAGGTGCCCAGTGCAGTTTTGTGTCCATGGAATAAACAGTAGTAGTCATCATTTTATTGCGCTGAACTGAATTTCTGTCGCCGTTTACTCCTAACTATTCCAATCCTCAAGAGCTAGCAACAGGTCAGGTTTGAAGAATATCCTTGCTTCAGCACAGGTGGCAGTCGTTGACTGAGCCACTGATTGAGGCACCTGTGCTGAAGCAGGGATATCCTGAAAACCTGATCTGCTAGTAGCTTTTGAGGACTGGAGTTGGCAACCTCTGCCTTATACACTCGTAACTGATGTAATTCATGTCATTTCTTTTAATTCAGACCACCTTAACTTCACTCATCTGGAGTTTCCCCCATGACTGCTTTTGGGGAACAAGTGGAATCTTCCTTATATTGTTTTAATGCTTATCTCCACCTCCCCCCCACCCCCTGCCCCCAAAAAAATCTATGGATTGTATTCATCATACGTATGGAAGAGAAGTGGTTAATTGTGTTGGGTGGTTGTCTGTATACATCTGATTAATAATGAATGTCTTCAATCATTTGCTATATCCTGCGTGCTTATGGTGTGAACAATGCAGGAATTTGGGTACGTTAATTGAAAAAATTTTTTTACAGCAACCTAACTCCTGCAGCATGCAAAAGACTACAAAACTGTGCCATGAAGTTAAAAATTATATATATATATATATATATATATATATATACACACACACACACACACACACACACACACACACACACACACACACACACACACACACACACACACTGTTCGACAAACTGTATATATTTGTCGACCACTGTATATATATATATATATATAGATATATAGATAGATATATATATATATATATATACATACACACACACACCACACTTATTAAGGTTATGGTAAAAAAGTGACAAAAACCCTCCACAGTAAAGCATATAGAAAATGGAAATATTACTGTATGTTCATTTGCATGTCTTAGGGAAGGGGAATTTGAGCGCGCAGTCCCTCCTAATTCTCTCCCTCAGCTTCCGGATCTTCCCTGCAGCTCTAAATCTCCCATGATCAGCGGGGCAAACTCAGGACAATATTAACACAAAAATAGGAGCGCATGGAAAGGAAACCAAAAAGCCGGAATTAGTACTCAAATCTTTATCGCATATGAAAGACACATAAAAAATCACATAAAATGTATCACATAAATGGTTAAATGACACCACATAGATAACACGTATATCTAAAAAATACCCTAATACACCCGCCAAGGATATGGTGCTAGCACCTATAGACTCGATTCAGAGGTCCTTGAAAAGATGGAACAACGAGCACAAGGCTGCTAAGATGGTATCAAACAGACCTGGCAGCTCAAAGGTACCTCCTAACGGCTTCCTCGCGGTGCATCAGGATAACAGCTTGTAGGTCCGTCGTCACGGACGTAACGTCGCTGTGTATGACGTCACCACCTACGCGTTTCGTGTCAAATGACACTTCTTCAGGGCATGGTCATGTGGTGTCTTAGTGCTGCTTATATACCTCCGCAGGTTAATATAGCAACCAATCCTAAACACACAATCAACTTAAATGGCCAAACCTTCCAATCAGTTACCATATATAGCAGAATGCTAACACAATGAATACACGTAACACTAATAACAGAAACCAACAAAAATGTAAATGAAATAGAACTGTGGGATAAAACGGGCCGGGAAAAGGGGAGGGAAAGGGAATTGGGATGAACAGGGAAAGTGGAGTAGAGGGAAGGGAAGGAAAGTGAAAAATGAATAAATTAATATAACTAAAGTTAGTAATATTAAAATAGTGAATACAAAACACTCATGCAAGAGATGGCAGATAAATAATGTCTGCCTATCGCAGCTGGCAATACGACCACAAAGATCAACTTAGTGTTCACAAAACCCTTAGGAGAATACAAATCCATTCTCAATGGTAATAATCACCTAAGGATAATCATATCTAATCTTTACAAGAGATGGAATATACTATTTATATATATATATATATATATATATATATATATATATATATATATATATATATTATGCTTGGGCCAATAGGAGCTCGCCACGATGTTAAATCCACTCGCCCAGGGCGAGCAAATGTATAGGTTTGTCGAACACTGTGTGTATATATATATATATATATATATATATATATATATATATATATATATATATATATATATATGAACAACAAGAAAAGAAAGCGCCCGATCCTAGTGCAGCATGAAAAAATACAATTTAATAAAAATGAATATGAATAAAACCAACAAATGCGAACTCACAAACACAGGATAAATAAATGCATATGATGAGTATACTCATTCGCCAACCGCCCACGTTGTGCCTTGGATGGCGCGCCCTCTCTCTGTCTGGGTTTTCTCAGCTCTGCTGAACCGACATCCAGCAGGGGATACAGGAAAAAGCTCACCACAATGTGACCCGGAAGTCCTCCACAATGTTAGTGTATCTGGATATGAGGTCTGTAGTCCGTGACCCCGCGATGCAGGGGCTGATCAGAGATATCTCCTGATGAAATCACTTTATGTGAAGAAACGCGTAGAGAAGAGCGTTTTTTAGCTGCTGTCACACTGTGATATATATTTTGACTCTATCCTCACTGCCCACCTCATTACGGACTGCCTTTGGGAGTGCAGAGAGACTTCTCTGATCAGCCCCTGCATCGCGGGGTCACGGACTACAGACCTCATATCCAGATACACTAACATTGTGGAGGACTTCCGGGTCACATTGTGGTGAGCTTTTTCCTGTATCCCCTGCTGGATGTCGGTTCAGCAGAGCTGAGAAAACCCAGACAGAGAGAGGGCGCGCCATCCAAGGCACAACGTGGGCGGTTGGCGAATGAGTATACTCATTATATGCATTTATTTATCCTGTGTTTGTGAGTTCGCATTTGTTGGTTTTATTCATATTCATTTTTATTAAATTGTATTTTTTCATGCTGCACTAGGATCGGGCGCTTTCTTTTCTTGTTGTTCACAGATTTCTGGGAGTTCGTTGGTCCTTGATGAGAGCAGCCAGATCCTAGCATGGACCCTTGGTTTGGTTGATATATTTTTACATTTTTCACATTTTTTATTTTTATTTTTATCTTTGACACACTTAGTGTTATTTTTTCTGTATTTTTCCATTCATCATTCATTTAGTATCATTCAGGAGGGATTCATTAGTGCAGTAGTCATAACTACCAACACATGCCATTTTATTATATTTGTATTGTTCACTGGCATATATTTGTGTTTACAGCAGCTTTTTAAACATTGGCACTCAGCATTTTATTATAACATATTGCATGTATTTTTATTAGTGTGAGTCAATCATCCATAATACTGTTGCATTCACTTTTGCCATTCACCTTTGCTATATCCATTTCATACAATCATTTGGTAATTAGTCTGATTTTACACCTGAGGAGCGCAGTCTATTCTTTGTTTGTTATATATATATATATATATATATATATATATATATATATATATATATATATTCCATTGCAGCTTGTGAAATAGATAGTGAAATAAATAAAAGTAACAATTAAAACACATTATAAAATTCATATTACATATCTTGTAATTCATCAAATTCACAACTATAAAGGGAATGAGACCGCTCGTCCAATAATACAATCTAAATTCTGATTAAAGTAAGCAGGTGCTCGAAAGAGATAAAGATATCAATGTAGAACAGTGTTTATCCAAGAGGGATCAAAAAAGTATCCCCATAGCACCCGGCACTCAATGCTGGATAATTTATTCTGGACGACAATATTCCAATAGGGAAAATTACCTATGTTTAACAAATGTATAGGGAATTAATAACCCTTGTACCAAGAAGTCCCAAGAAAATAATAAAGTTTTATTAGTCTAAATACTTATTAAAAACACACATATATACATCATTCAAAACTGTTAAAAAACCCCATTCATAGGTGACTGTTAAAGTAAGCAGCACTTCAGTGAACTATCTATCATAGATAGGAGATCAAATGATTCTCATATATGCTTAGCAGTGAATCATGCCATTGGGTATATGATAGAGGGTTAGTTCGTAGTGACATGTGCTCATTTGCATGTCATTTCCCAGAATCCCTTGCTGCTGTGGAAGTGCTGCGTGCTGGGCGATAATGGTGAAAGACAGGGTTGCAGACCTGTCTAAGACATGCAAATGCACTAAATTGCACTAGGTTATACAAGCATATGCTTTGATATTTTAACCCCTTCTGGGCTTATTTCACATAACACTAGTATGCATTTAGCGTAGGGACCTGCTAAAGAGACTTACCTTGACGTGGTTAGCAGGCTTGGCATTATTTGATCAAAGGATGTATACCAAAAGTCTCCTTTTTTCTTATAGGTATTTACACCATACATATATATATATATATATATATATATATATATTTCCCATTGATTGCGATCCCTATGGGAGAAGCGCAGGGATTCACTTTCTGTTTTGCACTTATCTGTTTAAGACATGCAAATGAACATACAGTAATATTTCCATTTGATATATATATATTTTATATTTTGAGTCAACTAGGATTAATTTTAAAAGTACTCTTATCTCGTACGTGCAGGCTTCTCTGTGACTGCGGAGCAAATACATTCTTTGGCAGGCAAGACAGAAACTGGAGCTGAAGAAGCATTTCACAACAAACATGGAACTGCGATAGATGTTGGAAACCACTCGGCGGGCAAATGTGCATGTGAGTACCTTCCAATTATAACGTGCATGCTCTAGCAGGAAAAGCAACGGCCGGGAAATCCATCTTACACTTGTAAGCACTTTTTTTGTTCCGATGTAAATGTCTTTTTGTGAAGGTATTTATGAAGTGTTGCACTTGGGTCCTTTCCGAGCGGCTGTCAAGGTAAGCAACTCCCGTCCATTTTCAACTCTGACTTGCTCTGGGGCTTACACGATCTACTCCATTTTTCCACTAGCCCATTTTATTTGTATAAAATATTTTACCAGGAAAAAAAATACATTGCGTTGCCTCTCGTTTTCAAGTATATACTGGAACAAACGGTTAACATTACAGTTACAAACATGTTTAAAGTATGAAACGACTGACGTCTTGAAAGAACTTAGACAGGAGGCGGGTTTTAGAGACACTGGTTAAATAGTTCTAGAAGTGTGATGT